>NC_064644.1:624176926-624301926 GCF_023864345.2 Schistocerca serialis cubense | reverse complement strand
AGTTTCGTGCTGTTGATAGTCAGTGTAAAAGAGTGATTACACTGTATCACCACACACCCATTCAATTAGGTTTATCACACCAACAATACCTTCCTGGCCTCACCCACTCTGCAGTTCATTTTCTATTGCATACTCTACAGGGCATTGTGCTGGATGTCGTTCACTTGTTGGGAACTAGACGTTTCTACCAACAGCGTCCCATTTGGTTAGCGTTTGACAGATTTTAAGTTCCAGCAAAACCCTCCAAACATCTTTATACGCAGAATAGTGGAACTTTATCAAAGCTACTCTTTGCATTTAACTATTGCAAACACATTCAGACAACCAGCATGCATTCTGTTACTGTTAACAGAGCCTGTTAGACTGGCTGGATGAACCCAGTTATTAGACTGGGTGTTGGTACCTAGCAATGGCCCATCGATTCCACTGGAGGGGGAAGAGAAAAATTGGAAGGCTCCATCTCGGTCCCAGGAAGAACTAGTTAAATAAAAGTCTCTACATAGAGCCCTGTGTGCCTAGGTAGACTTTATACAACTGAGGCAGAGCAGGTCCCTCAGAGGTTGCCCACTAACGACTATTCCATCTCCACAGCCGCGCATCTCTTTGGCACACCTCAAGACTGAGCCGCTATTTATAGAGGTTTCCACCATCCTCACAACGTGCGTGGCCAAGCCAAGATCCCATTACCTGTGATACACCACATTCCACCATCGTGCTGTGAGATGAGAATAATCGAGCAGCACTAGTCAAATAGCGCATGCAACAACAGTTACGAGAATATGTGGACAGTGTAGGTGAAGCAGAATTACTCTCCAATCAAACAATATTATTTACTTTGTTACATATTTTGAAATTCTGTTAGGGTGTGTTGCTGCAAGGATGCTGAGAATGTCAAAATGTGTAATTTACACCTTAGAAAATCCCGGATGGGGCAACAATATGAGATAGGATAGATTACAACTCACCACATGGAAGAGATGTTGAGCATCAACCAAGGGCATTGTAAGAACACAGAACTTAATCCTCCATAAAATGATGAAAAAGAAAAACCGTGCACACACACGGGAGGGTAGTAAGGCCTAAACGCGGAGAACAGCTATCTCAGCTGATGTGGCTGTACACACGAAATGTGTCATGGGGATGGAGGGCAGTATGAGGAAAGGGTGGTGTAGAACGCTGCAGTGCTGCCTATGGGAGAAAGCACATATAGTGTTGTGACAGGACGGTTGGATGGGGAAAGAGGGAAGGGTTGGGGAGAGTAGCAGAAAAGGTGAAAAAACTGTACAGGTGCACTGGGGGGGGGGGGGGCGACAGTAGGCGTGTGTAGAGCTGGAATGGGAGCAGGCGTTGGGACAGAAGCAGGTGTAGCTGAGGCCCTAACAGTGACAGCGCAGTGACTGTCGAAGTCTAGCACATCAGGTCAGGCAGCCATCTCAAACTGGACGGTCCAGCTGCCTCTCAGCCAGTCTAGCAGTGGCCATTCACAGTGACAAACTGCTCGCCAGAGGAGATGCTCACATAGAATGCAGTACAGTGTCTCGTTTTTGGGCGCAAAAACAACCGGGGTCATATGCGCACACGTCAAAACTATAGAACACGAAGACAGAGGTGTTAAAAATGACTAAATGTCAATCCCAATTGACATAATAGCAGACAGTGAAAAACAGGGACGTGGAGAAAGAGCTACTAAAGTCACCATACAAAACGGAGGTCCAAAACTAAAAATTAAATGCCTTTCGTCATATCGCTTTCACGGACAGAAACTAAATCGCGGTCCACAGCCCACGCGTCAATTGCTAAAACGGTCGATAAATCAGACGGCAAATGGGAACATAAACGGTTAAGAAATGGACTTTCAGCCGGGAGGAAGCGAACAGTTAAAATTTGGGCGCAGTATAACAAGTAGTGGGGGAGCGCCACTTATAAAATGACGATGGCTAAAAAGACAGTGCCCAATACGCAACCGAGTTAAAATGACTTCCTCCAGGCGGCAGAGCCGAGAGGAGGTCGCCCATGCCACTGGGAGAGGCTTAATAATCTTGAGCTTATTCCTTTAAGGAAGGACCAATGGCGATGCCGAAGGGACGCTACCTCCTGATGGACAGCAACATAGTGATCACTGGAGGGAATATAGAAACTAGTGGGCTGAGGTAAGAGGACTGCAGCCTTGGCAGCAGCGTCAGCAGCCTAGTTTCCTGGCAGACCGACATGACCAGGAATCCACAAAATTCACAGTGGCTCCAACACGAGTGATAAAGTTGCACTAAGGGATGGGCGGTGTAAAACGCACAGAGACTTTGAAGGGCGCCTAGTGTGTGTGAGCACGACAATTTAATAGTCTGTGACGCCAGATGTGCTCTGTGGCCTGATAAGAGGCGAAGAGCTCGGCTGTAAATACTGAGCAGTGTGTCGGAAACCGACAACTAAAGACGTGAGTGCCAATGACGAAGGCACATCTGACCCTACAGTCAGTCAGAGCCATCAGTGTACACAAATGTACTACCGCGAAATTCTGTGCGAAACTAACGAAACTGAAGGCGACAGAGTAAGGCTGGAGTAGAGTCCTTACGAAGTCAGTGAAGGCCGAGGTTAACAAGGGCCACTTCACGAAGCGAAATTGGCGAAGCATTCACACCCACTGGGGAAGTTGCAGGTAGTTTGAAATTAAGCTGCCGAAGCAAGCGCCGGAAACGGACTCCAGGAGGTAACAGGGAAGAGGGATGTGCCCCGTACTGGCGATCGAAGTAAGCATCGAACAAGGAGGCATAGCATGGGTGGCCACGCATGGCAGACTAACAGCATGCCATAGGAGAAAGTCATGACGGTAGGACAGTGGTAGTTCAGCCGCTTCAGCATACAGGCTCTCACTTGGGGTAGTGTAAAAGGCGCCAGTGGGCAAATGGATAACATGATGGCGGATGTGTTGAGATGGCGTAAGAGGCTGGACGTGCAGATGCATAAACAAAGCACCCACAGTCGAGTTTCGAATGGAAAATGGATCGCTACAAACGGAGGTTCGATCAGCATGCCAGGAGGTACCATTGAGGACATGTAGGACATTGAGGAACCGCGTAAGACTGGCTGCCAAGTAAGACACATGAGAGGACCAAGAGTTTCCTAGCGAGCATGAGCATCATGAATTTCGTAGTTTCAACTAACGGAAGGGCAACATGCCCAAAATGTAAAGATGGTAGGAGAAACCATTTGCGCCGCCAGAAATTCATACCGACGGGTTTGTCAGTGGAAAAACTAAAACCATTGTAAGTGCTCCAGGAGTACAGACGATCGAGACGTCGTCGATGACGCCGCTCAGTGACAGGTCCGTGAGAACTGGAATAGAAGGCAAAGAGGGAGCCGAAGATGTCCGGTGGGTGACAGGCCATTATAGGGTAAATGGCGATAGCTAATAGGATGATGCTCAGGAGAGAACCCTGAGGCACACCGTCTTCCTGGATAAAGGTGTCCTACAAGGCAGAACCCACATGCACCTTGAAAACTCTGCCTTCTAAAAATTCCCGCAGGAAACGGGGCAGGCAGCCACGGAAGCCCCACATGTAAAGAGTTCTCCAGCAGGTGTTGTAGGCCTTCTCCAAATCGAAAAACACGGCCAAAGTCTGGGATTTTCGCAGAAAACCATTCATGACACGGGTGGACAAACTAACGAGATGGTCAACTGCAGAACGCCACACTCTAAATCCACACTGTGCAGTCGTTAGTAAATGACGACACTCGAGCCGGGCGTGATTCATACGTCACCTTGCAAATATTGTCAGTGGGAGAAATGGGGCGTAAGCTAGAGGGAAGGTTTTTATCCTTACTGGTCTTAGGTATGAGGGTGACAGTGGCTTAATGGCAATGGCCAGGAAATGTGCCCTCTGCCCAGATGCGGTTGTACATGTTAAATAGGAAACGCCTGCCTACAAGAGAGAGGTGCTGCAAGATCTGAATTTGCACAACACTGGCCCTGGGGCGGAGGATCGGGATGAGCTGAGAGCACGATCTTGCTCCCTTATCGTAAAGGCGGCATTATAGCACTCTCTATTCTGAGAAGGGAAAGGTATCGCCAGAGCCTCCTTCGCTCATTTCTGGTGGAGGAAGGCAAAGTGATAGTGGTAAGAGCTCAAAAGGTAGGCAAAATGGCGACCCAAAGTATTTGAGATAGCAATAGGGTCCACGATGATATCGTCTGCTACTTTCAAGCTAGAAATTGGCAAATGGATCTTGGTCCCAGACAGTCGTTTGAAGTTGGCCCACATGACAGAAGAAGAGGTGGAAACGTTAAAAGAACTAATGAATGCAATCCAGCTAGCTTTTTTGCTTTCCCGAAAAACGCGACGACACTTTGCACGCATCTGATTTTAATGAATGCAGTTTGTCATCATAGGATGGCAGTAAAAGCGTGGACAGAACATCTCCGTGCGCGAATTGCGTCGCGGCATGCCTCAGTCCACTAAGGGACTGGGACACGACGTGGTGAAGAGTAATTGCGAGGAATGGAATGTTCTGCAGCAGTAAGAATAACATTTGTGAGATATTCCACATGGTCATGACAGCTGGGGAAATACTGTTCTTTGGAGGTCGCCAGGGAGGAGTAAAGCCGCCAGTCAGGCTTAGTAAGATGCCATTTCGGTGTGCACACAGGTCAGGTAGGAGTCAGCAGACTGATAGCACATGAGAAATGGATGCTCAAGTAGGTGTTACAAAGAGTGGACCACACAAGACGATGGGAGAGCTGGAAAGTGCAAAAGAATAGGTCCATATGAGAATATGTGTGGGAGGAGTCAGAAAGGAATGTGGGTGCTCCACTGTTAAGGCAGAAGAGGTAGAGTTGGTTAAGAAGGTCAGTCAAGAGGGAACCTCTCCGACAGGCTCTGGGAGAACCACAAAGGGGATGGTGTTCATTAAAGTCGCCGAGTGGCAGAAATGTAGGAGGTAGTTGCCCAATAAGCTGAAGGAAGTTTGCCCTGGTGACATCAAATGACTAAGGGATGTAAACGTTACAGGGGGAAAAAGTCAGGTGAGGAAGATAAAGGGGAATTGCAACAGCTTGAAGATGGGTAGACTACGAACTGTCATCCCCTACGAGCAGCATGACAGCCCAATGAGATGGATTGTCGACCCCAGGGGGAAGGTCAAAACGACCCAGGAAGGAATATCAAAGCTTCAAGTGGTCACGAGAGTGCGATTTCGTTTGCTGAAGGCAGCGTACAAGGGGATGCTGCGATGCTAAAAGCTGCCGTAAATCCTCTTTTTGGGACCGAAGGCTACGAACGTTCGAGTGGAGGAGAGTCACGATGTGGACGAGACGGAGTGTCACCTCGGTGGCTGCCGAGTGTCAGCCAGCGAAGAGTCACTGCTTCAGGGCACAAATGCAGGAGGATCCCGCTCCATGGGGTGCACAGAAGCATTGGATTGCTTGTGCTGTCGGTCTATGGAGTCCAACGCATAAAAACGGTTGGTGGTGCGCACAGGCAACACTCAGGCCAGCCAGGCTAAGGTGTCACATAGCAATACTGTCGAAGAGGATCCCAGAGTTGGCGGAGTGGAAGATCGTTTGCCTTTGGTGGACTGCTTCAAGCCTTTCTGGTTAGCAAAGGGACAGTTGGGTGTTGTTTGGCTGGAGGGATGTAGGAAGTCTCCATGGGAGTACTACTCCTGCCCTTTCTGGCCTACCAGTTCTGTAACTGGTGGCTTCGCCCCTTGAGCTGAAAGTTTGATGTCTTGTTGCACATCTGGACGGGGGGATGGCGATGCTATCGTGACGCTGGGCTATTTCACAACCTCAGAGCTGAATTTGAGGTCGCATGTCTGTGTGGGCATGTCCTTCATGAATCTAGACGTACTAAGAACAGAACTATAGGTATCAGACGGGAGAACACAGTATTTGCGACTAACCAACAACTTGCGAGTGACTGGGTAAGGTACTTTTTCCCTTACACAGATCTCTTGGGCAGCCCACGCATCAAGGAACACAGGAAAATACAGAGAGGCGGCGGCACGGCCGCCATTGCACTTGATACAGCGGAGAGAAGGAGGCAGACGATTGCCCTGATGCACATCCCTACAACAGATTACACACTTGGCTGGGTGTCGACATTAGGTTCAAGTGTGGTTAAAACGAAGACACTGGTAGCTGCACATCAAGTTCGAAATGTACTGTCTAACTGTTATAATTTCATACCCTGCTTTGATCTTGGACAGAAGCACCACTATATCAAAAGTGATAAAAATAGTGCAGGTGGGCATTAGAGAGGAGTCTACCATTTTTATAACCCGATGGATGGAAATGACACACTGATCAGAGAGATAAGATTGGATTTCAGCCTCAGTTAAACAGTCAAGCAGCCAAGTATAATTAAAGCCACAGGAAGAATTCAGAGGTCCAAGGGCCTCGACACAAACAGGGTTACTGTGGAGAAGTTAGGTGGTAAGCGGTTGTTGCGATTGAGAATCAGAAGCAGCAGGGCTCAAAATTGCAATACCTTTCTGAACAATAAACGGATTTAGCACGGCGAAGGACTGACAGTCTTCAGTATAAGAGACCATGAGGAACCGTGGTGCAGCTGGAAGGGATTTTGAATCGTTAGCCTCATACCGTTTACGTTTCATAGACGTCGACTGTGAAGATGATTTGTTCACGGCGAGAAAATCCCCCAAGATTGCCACCATCTCCGGTGGCACGCTCCTTCACAAATGGGGGCACCTGCCCTAGGTGACTGTTCGCACCTCCCCAACACCTGACTGAGGAATCATACGGCAATTTGGGAAGGTTGCAGCTCAGGCAATCATCCCTCTCTGGGTCTGGCCTGTACCATGGGGTACGTGCCAAATCTACCTGCCGACACGGGGCTGAAAATTACGCGTTAGCCACTCACCGGTTACATATCAGACGCGTGAGCCAGCCTTTGGGAGTGCACAGTGAGGAAGAAGGAAACGAGGACCCTCGAACACCCAAGCGGAGGAACGAGAGGAGAAGGTAAACAAAGAAAGGAAAAGGGAACGAACAGATAATGCGGAACATTCCCAGTAATACCCCAGACATGTTCCGCAAGGGAGGGGAAGAAGAATAGCGAGAGGACATACATGCAGCACAGAAGGGAGAAAATACTGCAAAGGCTGGGGCCCCACGGTAGCCGAGCACAAACCCGCCAAAAAGTGGCGAGCCCCACTGGGGGGGTGCGGAACAATGGTTGGAGCCGAGTCAGTAGACTGTGTGGCCACGTTCACGGGTGGCCCTGCCTCTGACACTGTAGGAGATACCCACGATGAGACAAAAATAGGTGACAGTGGTAGGACACACGGGACAGGTCTCACATCTATGTATGTTCTACTGATACGTGATGTGTAGCAAGGAGTAGGGTGTTGTGTTCAGATAGGGAAGGATGCCGATACTGCTTAGGTCGGGTGTGAATTGGAATGCTGCTGTTGAAGACGTGGGAAACATTTCACATTTTCAGGCACTATGAGAAGTTGTCGAAACTTTGGAAATCAAGGCTGTACAGTCACATCCGTATACAAACCACCGGCCGTTGATCTCAAAATCAATCTAGCAGATAACTTTTCTAGTCAACACACGCAAATAGTGACTGGTGACTTCAACTGTCACAGCACCACATGGGGGCTATGAGCATGATGATGAGAATGGTATTACAATAATGGGCGGAAGGCAACCATCTGACCCTAAGCAACCTGCATCTCATCAGTGGCAGATGGAAAAGCAGATACAATCCTGATCTAATATTTTGCAGCGAGAACATCTCACAACAGTGCATAAAATCTGTCTGCAATCCTATTCCAAATACACAGCACAGACCGATCATGTGCGAAATCTACGCAGCAGTTAGACCACAGACAGTTCCATTCAGAAGTAGGTTATACTTCAGGAAATCCAACTGGCCGAAGTTTACAGAAACGCTGGACGCTGCAATTCCCAATACAGAACCTTCACCTGTCTCATATTACACTTTAGTGAGGGCTGTAAAGAGGTGCTCCAGAATTGCAATTCCTCGGGGTTGTCGAACATCATACATTCCTAGTCTAACTTCAGAACTCACTGCCCAATTTACAGAGTATAAGGTGCTATTCTAAGAAGATCCATTCGACGAGACAATGCTACTGGCTGGGAAGAAACTTATTGCATCTCTGAAAGAATCCAAAAGGAATTCTGGGGTTAAAACGACGGAAGAACTTGATCTCATCAGAAACAGTCAAAGCGTGGAGATTATTGAGACGCCTCAATAATGACCCAACCAGATCCACATCACACTGCAGCATTACTGCAGATCAGATAGCAAACCAACTGCTCATGAATGGGAAAGGAAGCCATAGAATCAAAGGTCCGAAAGTACAGCAAGAGGCCCAAGAACAAACGAGGAATCTGACTCTTCCTTTCCAGATTTCTGAATTAAACAAGGCTATTAAGGAGAGCAAAACTGGTAAAGCATCCTGTCTAGATGACTTCCGTATGGAGCAACTCAAGATTTTCGGTCCAGAAACAAGAAAGTGAATCCTGCAGCTTTTCAACAACTGCATGAACCAGTGCCATATACCAAAGATCCGGCGAAAGAGCAGGGTGATAGCTCTTCTGAAACGTGGAAAGGAAGCAAATCATCCCAAGAATTTCAGAACAGTTAGCCTTTTGTGTCACCCTTATAAACTGTTCGAACGTATGATTC
Source organism: Schistocerca serialis cubense (assembly GCF_023864345.2). Lineage (NCBI taxonomy): Eukaryota > Metazoa > Arthropoda > Insecta > Orthoptera > Acrididae > Schistocerca > Schistocerca serialis. Next base: position 624,293,251 of record NC_064644.1, on the reverse strand, counting down.
TAAATAGAATCCTACCAGTAATAGACCCTGTTCTCATACCTGAACAAGGAGGATTTCGACCAAACAGAAGCTGCACAGGGCAACTTTTGAATCTCACTCAGTTTATAGGGAATGGCTTTGAAACCCGTCAAGTAACTGATGTGGTCTTCGTGGATCTCACAGCAGCGTATGATACTGTCCATCATCGGTTACTCCATGCAAAATTATACAATATGATCAAGAACGCCCACCTCGTTAGACTACTCAGCACCCTCCTCCAAAACCGTAGGTTTTTTTGTTGAATTTCAAGGACAACACAGTCGCTGGAGAGCGCAGAAAAATGGTCTACCTCAGGGAAGCGTCTTGGCTCTACTTCTCTTCAACATTTATACCAACGACCAGCCATTGACCCCAGGCACAAAGAGATTCTTATATGCAGATGTCCTAGTCCTTGCTACACAGAGCTCATGCTTTGAAAGAGTGGAAAGAAACCGGACAACAGCACTTAGAACATTGTGAAACTATTACAATCGGAACCAACTCAGACCAAACCCTTCGAAGACACAAGTGTGTGCCTTTCATTTAAGGAACAGGGAAGCTAATCGTGAGCTACATATTGCATGGTCAGGCATCCAACTACATCATCATCATCATCATCATCATGTACCTAAATACTTGGGAGTCACTCTCGACAGATCTCTGACATTCAAAACTCACTGCAAGAACACTAAAATTAAAATCTCCACTCGAAACAACCTAATTCGCAAAGTAGCGGGGACACAGTGGGGATCACATCCACAAACTATTCGCTGTTCTGCAATGGCACTGTGCTGTTCTACTGCTGAATATGCTTCTCCAGTCTGGTACAGGTCATCTCATGCCGACAAGTAGACATTGCTCTCAACGAAACCTGCAGGTTGATCACAGGTTGCTTAAGACCTACCTAAACTGATATGCTCTACTGCCTGGCTGGAATAGCGCCACCATGGGTACACAGAACAGTGGTTGCTAACAAGGAGAGACTGAAAGTGGAACAGGACAGTGCCATCCACTGCACGGACATAATCCACCACAGCAACGGCTGAGATCGAGAAAGAGCTTCCAGAGAAAAGAGCTTCCAGAGAACATCCGAGAAGCTCACCATTTCACCAGAGAAGGCAAGGCTGGATTTATGGAAGAAGTCGACGCCTCACCTGCAGACGCCAGAAGCTGAAGAACTACCACCTGGACGCAACAAGAGCTGGCTGGTATGGAAATCTTTAAAAAGTTTACAGTCAGGAGTCAGACGATCCAGAGACAACCTGAAGAGATGGGGCTTCATAACAGAAGATACGTCCTGTGATTGTGGACAAGAACAAACCACAAGCCACATGCTCCAGTGCCTTTTGTGCCCTACATCCTGCACGAAGATTGATCTCCTGCAAGCCACTCCAAGCGCCTTGGAGGTTGCAAAGTACAGAGCACATGTAATATAAATACAATATTTACTGACGTGTGTGACTAGTGTAGGTGTTTGTTTGCAGCCAAGACAAGATTTTAGAAAAGTAAGCAACAGAATCAAAATTGAATGAAGAATGGACAGAGCGAGTTCTGTTATAATGTTGTTACGTAAATTCTTCAAAAGAAGGAACTTAATGATAAGTACTGACGTATCTAGGAGAAAGGGTCCAAGATAGGGTTTGACAGTATAAAAGTCTAGCGTACATTTTTTGCTATTGTACCTTCAGAGACAAGTATTTACGGGATACGCTGAAGCTTTTTCCTAGTACAAAAACGTGATAAAATCAATATGGAAAAGGAAAGAAAAACTAAATAAGTATTCAACTTGCGCCATTTATACAGACACATTTCTGGTATAGGAAGTAACACTGCTATGCAGTAGTACAGAATCTACTGTATTTCTACAGTAGATCAGTTTTCCACTTCCATATTCTGTAGCTGTTAGTCAGCCTATGTAGTGGAATTAACATGCAGGCAGTTTTCACAAGACGTAGATCTCACTGCCTTAACCATAAAGTTAGTAACAGTAAATTACTCAATTTTAAGGAAACAGTACCTGAAGATATTTGTTCCAAAACAGCGAAACTGCGACATCAAGGAGTGTAAAGGGCAGATCAAGAATGTTGGTTGTTTCGTTGGTTGATTGGGGATGGGCTGGGGTGGCAGGAAGGGACCAAAAAGCAACGTCATCAGTCCTGAGATCTAAGGTGGCAGAAACAGAGAGAGACAACACAAAGGACAGTCAGTCAGTCAAGGGGAAGGTGAAATGGGCAAAGAAAGAGGTTAAAGGTATGAAAGGGCAGCAGGGAGAGGACAGATCAGGATGGGGTGGGCGCAAACAGAGAGAGCAGGACCGTCACAGATACGCAATGCGCTTTGGGGCATCAGCTCCACCATTCTTACCATATCATACACCACACCATACCATACAGAATACCGTAGCATGCGCAATACCATGATCGTGACAATGTGGGCAACACCACGAGAAGATCAAAAAAGGGGAATCAAAATGGCAGAGAAACCAGGCAAAATGCAGGGGAAAAAGGGGAGAAGAACCCGGCCACTGTGGAGACAAGGCCAACGGCTCCATAAGCAATGTGAACGCTAACTAATAGCCTCCAGTTCCAGACGAATATTCGATGATTTGAACACCGGAAGAGACCATTTTCGCGAAGAAAACCGAGGATAGATGTTACCATATGAGGATCATCTGCTCACACATAGGACAAGGAAGGTTGGAGGGGATATGTAGTAAGAAGGGCCGAAACGCAGGGGCAATCCAGCAAAATATGGATCACGGTGGTGGGGGGCCCCGCAACTACAAGGTGAGGAGGATTGGGAGTTAGGCTCACTGCTGGGTAAAAAACTACTGGTCAACCTAGTATGGCCAATACGAAATGGCAGAGGGTGGAAGACGCCCAATGGGAGAGTTGAACGAAAGAATGCCATGTGGAGCTACCCCAGGGAAGGAAGGGGGAGAGGTATCGACGCCTTAGGTACTAGGAGGGAGTTATTCCCCAAATGGTTTATCTCACGCTACAGAGAGAAAATTTATAAGTGGAGGTCAAACTCCAAAGAGGGACCAGAAACACTAAACAAGGAAGGATCAAAAAGAAAAAGCAATGGCTTCAAAACTGGAAGGAACACAGAAAACCAGATGGCTGGCCAGGTCAACATACTGTAGGTATGAAAACTAAGGGGGGGCCAGAGGGGCCAGAGGGGGAGGGGTTACGACAGGGAGGAAAGGAGGATAAGTGCAGAGCGGTAAGGAAGAAAGGGCTGGTATAACTATGGGTCCTGTGTAAGCCATGCATGAACTTATGGTAGAACCCCAAGCCTCAGGGAGGGGGGGGAGACCAAATATGGAAAACGTGTTTAATGAACAAGAACTAAGTACACACATCAAAATAGATTTGCACCACCTTGGTTCCTAGAGTTCCGGAACATGTACAAAAAATTGGAAGAGAGATTAACATAAACATCATTCCTCCCATTTTATTGCTCATGAAAACTACACATAGCATGTTGTACCACCATACAGCGAGACCTTCAGAGGTGGTAGTTCAGATTGCTGTGCACACTGGTACCTCTAATACCTAATAGCACGTCCTCTTGCACTGATTCATGCCTGCATTCGTCGTGTCATACTATCCACAACTTCATCACAGCACTGTTGGTCCAGATTGTCCCATTCCTCAATGGCGATTTGGCGTAGATCCCCCAGAGTGGTTGGTGGGTCACATCGTCCATAAACAGCCCTTTTGAATCTATCCCAGCCATGTTAGATAGGGTTCATTTCTGGAAAATATGCTGCCACTCTAGTCGAGCGATGTTATCCTGAAGGAAGTCATTCACAAGACTTGCACGATGGGGGCGCGCATTGTCGTCCATGAAGACGACCGCCTTGGCAATATGCTGCAGATATGGTTGCACTGTCGGTCGGAGGATGGCATTCACGTATTGTACAGTCATTACAGTGCCTTCCATGACCACCAGCGGCGTACGTTGGCCCCACATAACGCCACCCCAAAACAGCAGGGAGCCGCCACCTTGCTGCACTGCCTTGGCAGTGAGTCTAAGGCGTTCAGCCTGACCGGGTTGCCTACAAACAGGTCTCCAACGATTGTCTCTAAGGCATATGGGACACTTATGAGTGAAGAGAACGTGATGCCAATCCTGAACAGTCCATTCTGCATGTTGTTGGGCCCATCTGTACCGCACTGCATGGTGTCGTGGTTGCATAGATGGACCTTGCCATGGACTTTGGGAGTGAAGTTGCGCATCATGCAGCCTACTGGACACAGTTTGAGTCTTAACACGATGTCCTGTGGCTGCACAAAAAGCATTACTGAACATGGCGTTGCTCTCAGGGTTCCTCCGAGCCATAATCCGTAGGTAGCGGTCATCCTCTGCCCTTGGGCGGCCTGATCGAGGCATGTCATCGAAAGTTCTTGTCTCTCTCTCTCTCTCTCTCTCTCTCTCTCTCTCTCTCTCTCTCTCTCGTCCATGCCAAAACAACATTGCTTTGGTTCATTCTGAGACGCCTGGACACTTCCCTTGTTGAGAGCCCTTCCTGGCACAAAGTAACAATGTGGAAGCGACCAAAGCGCGGTATTGACTGTCTGGACATGGTTGACCTACACACAACATGTACCTCCTTCCTGGTGGAATGACTAGAATTGATCGGTTGTCGGGCCTCCTCTGTGTAACAGGTGTTGCTCATGCATGGTTCTTTACATCTTTGGGTGGGTTTAGTGATATCCCTGAACAGTCAGACTGTCTGTAATACAACATCCACAGTCAACGTCTAATTCCAGGAGTTCTGGGAACTGCGGTGATGCAGAACTTTTTTATGTGTGTACATCGACAATAAGATAAAATATTAGCAACCTATAAATACTGTCAAGTATTTTTGCTTTTATAAGTATTGTAGATAACAGACCATACATAAAAGACACCGAAAATACCTTTAACATTTGTGTGTCCTACCATTATGTTTTTCATTTTTCAACGTAACTCATTGACAAAGAAGGTCAAGTGAAAAAATGTGAAACAACTTACACTTTTGAGCAATATGATACGATTTTCTAGCAATTATGAAGAAAATACAGAAGTACATTTTCCAAGAAATTAACCATGTAAAAGAAATACACTCACTAAAAACTTAAATACAAAGTAATGATGTTCCACAAATGCGAGAGAAGATGCCATGCACTATTTTGAAGATTGTGATATACAGATTCATTTTCCAAAACCTTTGGAAATTCTACACAATGAGGTAAATGTAACCAATCTTCAATGTAAAATTACATTTTCAGTTAGTTTCATTGAGCAATATCAATGCTGCATATTTTAGTTGTTAAATATCCCCCCCCCCCCCCGAGAGTGACTGAATAATCTTCAAGAGCACTTACCTCCTCTGCTAACTCCAAGGGCGACATCGTTTGTCTTCTCGACCTTTTATGTGTATGGAACTGTAAGAAATGAATGAGCACACATTGTACAACGTAATAATGTAATTTACTAGTAATGTCACAAACATAATTAACCGCAACACTAAGAATATCCCTGGTGCTAATAAAACAGGACTTCATTTCTAAAATGTCTGAAATTTTTTCATATTAAGGCATATATAACAAATTCTAATTCTAAGTCTGTTTCTTTGCAGGATTTCACAGGCAAAGCGCCCTCTTACAAAGTCAAGAAACTGAAATATCACAGGATCCGTCGTTTGAACTAAACCCTAGCTGCTCAGTCCTCAAAATGTCAATATGCATTTCCTTTTATTGCTCATCTTAATACCGGAGGAAAACTCATTTCAAAACGAAAACCACCATAAAATATAACTTCAGTGGCAAAATGAGGTGGAACTTTTGTTACAATTAATGAACTATTTACTGACATGTAAAAATAATGTTACAATACATAGGAATCTGGTTCCTTGAGTCATCATTTAATTACAAAAATGTTATGCACTAATGATACTGAAAATTCTATCCCCAAAAAGTGTCACATGTGAGTGAAATAAGCTTTGTCTGGGGACAGGATAGCAGCGTATATTCCAGATGTAAAGGGACTGGCATCTACAGAGAACCGGATCTAAGGGGACGCGATTTAAAGGGCAACAGTATAGCAATGCATGTTTCAGGGAAGATAATCTTACCACTTATTGAACATCCAGCGTCAGATTACCCACTTCGCCAGTTTATATTCAAGATAACTCCCCTTCTCACAGGAAACCACTGGGATTTTATCAAGGTCATCCAGGGGAACTAACCGCACTCCTTAGGCAATTTTACGAGTTATATTCAAGATCATGACGTAACTCGATGAAGGTTATTTGATATATTCTTAAAACTCGCATGTAGCCACTCCACGTCTCTCAGCCAATTGGAGCACAATAAAATAGTAGGAAACCAAGGTGGACCAATAAGATCCGAGCTCACCTTCGTCCCCCCCCACCCTCCCCCTCATTATAACCCTTAATAACTAAGTCGACTGTGTAGGCTTTTCCATTCGAAGTCTGAGCATTACTGGGAAGAAACTCATGTTTGCTGCAACTAATAATTATCTAGCGGCAGGGTTTGGATGTAACTATTATAGTCCCTACAACAAACTAACCAACAGATTATAAACTATTTTGGTTTTGTAATACATTTTTACTGTATTTTGCTTATTAATATTTTTCATTTTTACTTACAATAGTATGTATTTGATGTACACACAATGCGTCTATTTACTACACTATGTGATCAAAAGCATCCGGCCAACCCCAGAAACTTATTTTTTCATATTAGGTGCGTTGTGCTGCAACCTACTGCCAGGTACGCCGTATCACCTATCTCAGTAGCCATTAGACATAGTGAGAGAGCAGAATGGGGCGCTCCGCGGAACTCACGGACTTCGAACATGGTCAGGCGATTGGGTGCCACGTGTGTACACGAGATTTCCAGACTCAAACATCCCTAGGTCCACTGTTTACGATGTAACAGTAAAGTAGAAATGGGAAGGGACACGTACAGCACAAAAGCGCACAGGCCGACCTCGCCTGACTGACAGACACCACCAACAATTGAAGTGGGTCGTAATGTGTAATAGGCAGACATCTATCCAGACCATCACACCATAATTCCAAACTGCATCAGGATCCAATGCATGCACTATGACAATTAGAGATGAGTTGAGAAAACTTTGATTTCATGGTTGAGCAGCTGCTCATAAGCCACACATCATGCCGGTAAATGCCAAACGACACCTCACTTGGTGTAAAGAGAGTAAACATTGGACGATTGAACAGTGGGAAAACGATGTGATGAGTGATGAGTCACGGTACACAATGTGGCGATCCGATGGCAGGGTGCGGGTATGGCGAATGCCCAGTGAACGTCATCTTCCAGCGTGTTTAATGCCAACTGTAAAATTCGGAGGCTGTGTTGTTATGGTGTGGTCGTGTATTTCATGGAGAGGGCGTGCACGCCTTGTTTCGCGTACCACTATCACTGGACAGTCCTACATTGATGTTTCAAGCACCTTGTTGCTTCCCACTGTTGAAGAGCAGTTTGGGGATGGTGAGTGCGTATTTCAACTTGATCTAGCACTTGTTCCTAATCCACGGCCTGTGGCACAGTGGTTACACGACAACAACGTCCCTGTAATGGACTGTTCTGCACAGAGTCCTGACCTGAATCCTATAGAAACCTTTGGGATATTTTGGAACGCCGACCTCGTGCCAGGCCTCACCGATCGACATCGATGCCTCTCCTCAGTGCAGCACTCCATGAATAACGGGTTCCCATTTCCCAAGAAACCTTCCAGCGCCTGAATGGAGAAGCTCTCATCAAGGCTAAGGGTGGGCCAACACCATATTAAATTCCAGCATTGCCAATCGAGGGCGCCAAGAACTTTCACGTGACTTTCAGCCAGATGTCTGGATACTTTTGATCACATAGTGTCATTTGTTGATCTGCACAGATGAACCGTATGTTATGATGCAGCAGCCCTCATCAAATCTCTATATACTGACAGTTTATGGAGCCGCACCAATGCCATAAAGCAGGCACACTAATTCTCTATCGAGATAACATTTGAGACCACACTATGCACACCATTAGCCCGCCACTGGGCGCCATCTGCATCTACACAGTACTCGCATATGTTTGATATGAGTGCCAACAAACTCCACATTCTGTGATCCATTCACTTCATCATTGATTACGCCAATAACCTACTTGTTTTCTGGTATTATTTCAAAAGGATTATTAGCTGCGTGTCCGGAAGTGTTCAGTTCTTCAGGAGTATCTAATTGTTTCACATGGATCCCTGCCTTTAACCCAGTAGATTAAACTGACTACATCCATACAATGTAACTTGGGATTGACGAAGTTTGGCTTCGCAAACTCATACTGAAAGCGGTACATGTGGAGTTTGGAGAGGTCCACAACACACATACCAATCTAGACAGCCTTCATGGACTGCATTGGAATCTAGGACATCTCTACAGTCTTTCATTAACATGGAAATCCATGACAACATTGCTCGGAGTAGTTTTCGCGCGTGATTCTAACATTCCATACCAAATCTGTGGCATTACTTAATGTTTCTACAGGGCAGAATACGAGGTGCATTCAAGTTCTAAGGCCTCCGATTTTTTTTCTCCAGACTGGAAAGAGATAGAAACATGCGCATTGTTTTAAAATGAGGCAGCGTTCATTGTCAATACGTCCCAGAGATGGCAGCACCGTACGGCAGATATAATTTTATCGCCAGCGGCGAGAATGAGAACTGTTTTAAATACTTAAAATGGTGACTTCTCCTTACTTTAACAGCGTGCAATCATTCGTTTTCAGAATTTGGTGGTGTGAAACCAACTGAAATTCATCGACAGTTGAAGGAGACATGTGGTGATGGAGTTATGGACGTGTCGAAAGTGCGTTCATGGGTGCGACAGTTTAATGAAGGCAGAACATCATGTGACAACAAACCGAAACAACCTTGGGCTCGCACAAGCCAGTCTGACGACATGGTCAAGAAAGTGGAGAGAATTTTTTTGGGGGATCGCCGAATGACTGTTGAACAGATCGCCTCCAGAGGTGGCATTTCTCTGGGTTCTGTGCACACAATCCTGCATGATGACCTGAAAATGCGAAAAGTGTCATCCAGGTGGGTGCCACGAATGCTGATGGACGACCACATGGCTGCCCGTGTGGCATGTTGCCAAGCAATGTTGACGCGCAACGACAGCATGAATGGGACTTTCTTTTCGTCGGTTGTGACAATGGATGAGACGTGGATGGCATTTTTCAATCCAGAAACAAAGCGCCAGTCAGCTCAATGGAAGCACACAGATTCACCGCCACCAAAAAAATTTCGGGTAACCGCCAGTGCTGAAAAAATGACGGTGTCCATGTTCTGGGACAGCGAGGGCGTAATCCTTACCCATTACGTTCCAAAGGGCACTACAGTAACAGGTGCATCCTACGAAAATGTTTTGAAGAAGAAATTCCTTCATGCACTGCAACAAAAACGTCCGGGAAGGGCTGCACGTGTGCTGTTTCACCAAGACAACGCACCCGCACATCGAGCTATCGTTACCCAACAGTTTCTTCGTGATAACAACTTTGAAGTGATTCCTCATGCTCCCTATTCACCTGACCTGGCTCCTAGTGACTTTTGGCTTTTTCCAACAATGAAAGACACTCTCCATGGCCGCACGTTCACCAGTCGTGCTGCTATTGCCTCAGCGATTTTCCAGTGGTCAAAACAGACTCCTAAAGAAGCCTTCGCCGATGCCATGGAATCATGGCGTCAGCATTGTGAAAAATGTGTACGTCTGCTGGGCGATTACGTCGAGAAGTAACGCCAGTTTCATCGGAAAAAAAATCGGAGGTCTTAGAACTTGAATGCACCTCGTATAACGCTCTTTGTTCCCTGGCCGTGTCCAGAGAGCCCACTCCCACAAAAGGGCTCCATCCCAAAGTTAATGTATTGGCACCTGACTTCATCATGCAAATGGGCGAGATACGCCAGTTCTAAGGCCAAGATCTTTCTTTCACCAGCATCTGCACCTGGTTCACGGATCTTATCCTTTAGTCTGGCAGTTTCTCCTTCACACATTCATCGGGACCCTGGAAATGGCTGGCTCTGTTGTGCGGCGAACCCACAGAGGTGGTTTACATCTAGGTAAATGATTTTAGATAAATCATTATATCGCCTGTACTACTCGTCACTCATCCATGAGTTACTCATCTTGGCGTACTGTGCAGTCACTGGGAAAGTTTTCCATGAATTCTGCGTTCATAGAAGAGCAAGATGTCAACACCAGTCAACTGTTCAATGCTGACATATTCCGTTCAATGCTGACATATTGCGTGTACCGAATCCCACGAAAGACCTGGCATGAAGAAATAGAAAGCAGAACTACTCTAAAATGTACGTGAGGGAGCGTACATTGCTATTAGTTTATAATCTAGCATATTCTCCTAAACAATGGACGCTAAACACCAGACGAAGCGTTCCGATCTTGCTCATCCTCCACTTCCATTATTGCAGTGCCCATTAGTATACCGGACAGTGTGGTTATGTCAGGCAATGCCGTTTCATAGAGTGTCTCCAACAAATCCAGGATTTCATGTGGACAGACCCCCTTCTTTATCACAAACTGAAACCTTGCATCTTTGGAATATGTAGTCTGGTGATATGCATGACTTCCTGAGGCGAAGACTCTGAAGAGAGACGTTCACGAGGCAAAGCGGTTCCACGAATTAAAGCAATATATTTGATGTGGTTCTCTTGGAAGATGAAATATTCTTTCCAATGGTAGCAGGAATGAGTAACCCTATCACGTTTCAACCCAGAATCAACCAAGTGTTGAACGAGTAAGTGGGCATCACGCCTACTCAAAATGTGAAAGAGGATGGAGACGAGCTTGATAGTTGGCTCTAAGTTGCATTAGTTGTGAGATGCACTGTGGAACATCCCCCATATATCACTATGGTCTCTACAAGGACTTTCGTCTTCTCTATGCAATGGCAGCCCACCAACACGACGATCGGCTGCCTGCTCATACAGGGCATCATTGTTCTACGAGTCAGTCACGAAAATGTTGCGATAAATCCCATCAACTTCCATACCAGGTTCTCGAGCTAAGCCAACCACCGTCTCACAGGATTATTCCCGACATGTGAATCAAACTGGTGATACGAGTCATACGAGTATACAGTTCATATTCTGCTGAGTATGGTGGTAAATGTTCTGTGACGACTGTATGGGTGGCTGTGGGGTCATAATCACAAACGTGTCACAGGAGCTAGGAGGCACTAAGTTTGTATACGCAATGAAGGAACATTGGATCTGGTAGTGGATGTTCTTGACCTTCAAGGACAGCAGGCAATTCCACACAAGGCTGTTCCTGGCTCGAGCAAACTATGAGATGTCCTCCTAGATAATATCTCTTTTTGAAAGATTTGACGCATCTGTGACAAATGTCTTGTACCGAAATGTTTTGATAAATCAGGAGCGACATTCTTTTGATTCACAAGCAGTGTTGCTTCCCAATATTTAATAGTTGCAAGAAATCTACATGTTTGGGGTGCCAAGGGAGCAAATATTGAAAAGTAGAGTGGTCCAACTACTTTATGCTTTACTACCTTTTTTTGCAATGTGTGTTCATGGTCATCTTCTGGCTTTCTATTAACTCCAAGTCTGTAAATATAAACCGAATGTTAAGTGTACTCCCTGACGAATTTTGAAATGTTGGGGTTAGTTTGTTTGGGGGAGGAGACTAGACAGCGAGGTCATCGGTTTCATCGGAGTAGGGAAGGTAGTCGGCCATGACCTTTCAGAGGAACCATCCCGGCATCGTCGTCGTAAATGCGAGTCCAGTGTGCATTTGAAATGTCCTGGAGTTTTATTAAGAACGAAATGGCTTAGAAATTATAATGGCCATGGCCATTAGACATATTTTAATTATTACAAAGGACTGCATTTGTTGGGTAATTTCTATGGCCAGACAAAAGTGACCTTGGAAAGTAATATTCATCCCTCTCATCTTGAGTCTGGACATTAATGTGTCCTTTTTCTTTTACTGGCAATATCTTTCAGAAGGAGGATGAAACTGGACCTCACCTCCATTAAGTAGATCAGAGATATAGAAGCATGTACCGAGGTGTACATGGCTGAATGCATTACCTAACCCCCCTTCCTGAACGCTGAAAACAGTGATTGAGTATGACTCTTGATAAACTTCCAAACCCGCCTGCTATTTGGCAGCCATTTCTCACCCAAATTTGGTTGATGGTCTTCTCTTCAGCATCACTACTGTCCTTTGTAGGGTGCTCGAGCAGAGTTCAGAACTGTGTTACACTTCATGGAAGTATACCACATGTAGTTACCATTTAAGAGAGCATCCTTTCCACAATGGCTTCACAAGCATTGTGGGAAGTTGCAGGGTATTAGCAGTCCACATTCGAGTTATCAATGAACCTTTGTGAAATTCTGTCCCAGAAGTGATAACAACCATAATATTTAAATGCAGTTGCAGGGCGTATTTGGTAATCTGTTACAGGGTGGGCAGGGGTATAACTGTTGCTACATACAGAATAATGTCGAAGCCAGGTCCAATGCAGTGTAGGTCAATGATAGGTAATGCGACAGTCCAGGGTACAGCTGCATTGTCGAACGAGTTGGTATCACCAGTTAGTACCACGATGATGATGGACCTGGCGGTAGTGGTGTTTGTGGGCACAGTTTCCGTTTGTTTTGTTTTAGGGAAGAAAAACACCTAGGATTACATGCGCCCGTATCAGAACTGGAAAACACGAAGACGAAAAAGGAGTTAAAAACGACTAAACGTTAAGCCCAATCAACGGAAGGAAAGACAGCTATAAACATGGACTTCGAGAAAGGTCCATAAAATACGCCCTAGAGACAAAGGAGGTCCTGAACTAAATTTCTGAACTGAAGATTAAATTTTCTTCTCCATATATCTACGACAGAAAAACAAAACGCGGTTGCCAACCCATAAGTCGTTCGCTAAAACGGCCGATAGCTCAGACGGCAAATATAAATGAGAATGCTGGCAGTTTTTAAAAAAAAGGGCATTCTATCAGGAAATGTTGAACCGTGAAAGATTTAGGGCAATCAGCACAGTAGTGGGATCCCCACTTAATTTGCGATGGCTAAAAATATAGTGCCCAATACGCAACTTACAGAAGATGATCTCTTTCTGGCGAGAAAGCCGAGAGGAAGTCCTAGCTGCTGGGGCATGTTTAATTCCCCATGACCAGTGGAGATGCTAAAGTGACACCAACTGCAGACAGACAGCAACGCCAGAGGACGGTAAGAATTTGCACAACGACCTGCAGAGAACTGATGATTGGTGCAGGCTCTGGCAGTTGAACATAAATGAATGTAACATGTTGGGCATACATAGGAAAAGAATCCACTGCTGTACAACTACACTATTGATGACAAACAGCACGAGACAGAATCTGCCGTAAAATAACTAGTCGTAACTATCCAGAGGGACGTTAAGTGGAATGACCATATAAAAAAAGATATGGGGAAAAAAAGCAGACACCAGACTCCGTTTCACCCGAAGAATCTTAATGAAATATAACGGATCCCCGAAAGAAGTGACTTATAAGCCGCTTCTTTTCCCGATTCCTGAGTATTGTTCATCTATCTGGGATCCCTACCAGGTAGGAATGATAGAGGAGATAGCGAAGATCCAACGAAGAGCGGCACGTTTCGTCACCGGATCGTTTAAATAGCGAGGGCGCATTGCGGAGATGCTAAACAAACTCCACCGGCAGATGTTAGAAGAGAGGCGTTGTGAATCACGGATAGAGTTACTATTTAAATTTCGGGACAGCACTTTTCAGGACAAGTCAGACAACATTTCACTGCCCCCACATCCATATCTCGTATGGATTATGAGGAGAAAATTCGAGAAATTGGAACCATAGACTATTCGCGAGTGGAACAGGGCTGTATGGATCAGATAGTGGTACAGAAAGTACCCTCCACCGCACACCATTACATGGCTTGTGGAGTATGATATAGATAAAAGATCATATGAGGAACTGGAAGAACTAGCAGGCCAAGGAATGAGGACTGAAGCTGTGGCACAGCAGCGTCGTCACCTCGTTTCCCATCAGACCGATGTACCCAGGGACCCACATAAACATCATAGTGGCTCCATCAAGTGAAACCATTCCTGGACTCATTGCACTAAGGGATGGATGGTGTACAGCACATAGAGGCTCTGTAGGACACAGAGGATAGGAGCACATGACGTTATTCAAAAGCCTACATCGCTGCATGTACTGATACTGGCTGAAGAGCTCTACTGTAAATACTGCGCAGTGTTCCAGAAGCCGATACTGAAAAACGTCAGCGCCAGTGACGATGGCACACTCGACACAAAGGTCAGTCTGAGAACCATCAGTATACTTTAAGGTACCAAAGCGAAGTTCTGTGACGATAAACTTTTGAGAATATAGAGGGTCTGGAGTAGTGTCCTACTTATGAGAGTAGAGGGAGTCTGGAGTAGTGTCCTTTGGAAGAGAATGAACTGCGAGTTGAACACGGGCAACTGCACAAAGCCAAGGCGATGAATACTTAACACCCACTGGGAAAGTAGCAAGTGGCATGAAGTTATGTTGACGGAGCAATAGCCAAAACAGACTCAAGGAGGCAACAGAAGAGGGATGTGTCCCTTACTGGCGATCAAAGGAGTCACCGAAGAAGGTGGCATAGGATGGATGGCCGCGCCATGGCAGACAAACGGCAGGCGTATTTTCCGGGGAGAAAGTCACGGCGGTATGACACAGGTAGTTCAGTTGCTTCGGCAAACCATCTCAGTCTGGCTAGTGGAAAAGGTGCCACTGGCGAAGCGGGTGCCACGGTGGTGGATAGTACTGAGACAGTGTAAGAGAGACGGACATGGAGATTCATGAACGAAACACCTGTAGTCTAGTTCCAAACGTACAAGGAACCCCTGCAAACAGGGGGTGGGTGATCCGTTCCGCCAAGAAACTACCACTGCAG
Organism: Schistocerca serialis cubense; assembly: GCF_023864345.2. NCBI lineage: Eukaryota > Metazoa > Arthropoda > Insecta > Orthoptera > Acrididae > Schistocerca > Schistocerca serialis. Next base: position 624,278,224 of record NC_064644.1, on the reverse strand, counting down.
ATGAGACTTTCAGCGGCAAAACTATTTTGTACAGATCGCCATATTGCACTGACCGTTCAACCACGCAAAAGTGGTCTACAGATCGTCAAATACATCCCACATACTCACCGCGCCACAGTGCAGCACCAGCGGAGGAAACTGCCGCTGTAAACGCGGCCCATGACTGCAGCCGCGGAAGGGCTCGTCAGCCAGAGAGAGGCCAGCCGGCCGTGGACGAGGACCGCAGTGGTAGCAGTCCGAATGCTATCAACATCCCCAGCACAAACACTCGTTATGTTGAATCTTTTCAAATTCCTGCAGAGTGTACATGCGGCACACACACACACACACACACACACACACACACACACACACACACACACACACACTCACTCCTGAAGGCGACTCAACGCAAACTGGGTTTTAGTCCACTATTCACCCAACCAGGTGGAGCCGCAAGCCAAATCGTCGTAATCCGGAAGCTTTCTCGGACTCTGAACTGGTGTACAAAGGCTGGGTCGGTTCCCCTCAGCACAAAGGCGTTACTGTTTCTGGCCCCTACCTGCTTGCCTGCTATACCCATCTCCAGACTCTGGGATTACAGGACCATAGTTTTCCAGAATATCATACCATTTTCACGATAATTCTCCACATCAAGCACAGCAGTATTCTACCGATCGCTTGCACGCAACAATTCCGAAGATATGGACTGGAAATTGTTTCTCTAGAAACCTGAAACTTTAGCAAGGTGGAGCATACTGTAAGCAACTGAGTAACTTTAAACATATCCCGTCTGCAAATACCGTTACATGAGAACTGAAAAAAAAAAAAAAAAAAAAAAAAAAAAAAGAGAGAAAACTGATGTTTCCACTCCCGAATACCAATGTTGCTGAGCTAACAGATTCCAAATCATCCTTATAATTTACAAAGTCAACTAAGATGTTCCTCACATCTAAAGAAGCAGCAAACGGGTCTTCCACCCGTCTTTCACCTGCTAGATGCACACAACACAATCGATGTTTTCTCAACAAAATAAAGATAGGAAATATGCAGAAGCAGTTACCGTACAATTACATGGGAGTGAATAATGGTCCGGCGCAAATACACGTCCATATAAAATAATCTAATTTCCACGAAGAAACATGTGTTCACGAAGGCTGCCCAGCATATACAGGGTATTAGTTCGCTATTTAGCCGTCTAGAGGGCGATACGGACAGGTCAACTACATTCCTGTACCCCAACCGGTCTCTCACTTTGGACGGCTCCTGCTGTCTGCTGGACATGTGAGTAATTCCCGCCACAGGCCACGCACCCCCGCACAGAATCATCCCAGGAAACCGACCACACACTCGTACGTATCTCATCACTATATTTAGAATTAAATATTACGATTATGGTCTCAATACGACAACATTCGACAAAGAGCGAAGTATCAGAAATACCCCTTCTGACGGCTGTGGCTATGGAAATAGAAATATCTGTACCACTGATGACTTTACGTACTTCTCCAAGTAAAAAATAAATAAAATCTTCCATTACCTTTGTGGCTTACAAATCCATACCTTCCCTTACGACAGGTCATATTCATTTTCTTTGCGCGCGCGCACGCGCGCCCTCTCTTTATAAGCCTGATGCTCAAAGTTCATCTATCATGCATTCCCTGCTACTACGTACAGGGCGTTTAGAAGTAAATATTGGGGTTTTAACGCTTTAAAATATTTACTATATTTAACTTACGGTTATAAATGACATGTCAAATGAAAGAGCAACTCAAACAGTTGTGTTTGGCACCAGTGTGCATGCGCAGCGCGCAAAGCTTCCTCTGCAATCCGCTAGAGGAGCGCTGGATGTGTGCTGCATGGCAAGTTCTTGGTATAACTGAGTTGCTCTTTCATTTGGCATAGCATTTATAACTAAGTTTAATATAATAAATATTATAAAGCGTTAAAACCCCAAAATTCATTGATAAATACCCTGTACAATACTCTGTCAATTAACTGATGGCTTCCGACACAAAATAATGCTGACCGAAAATCAGCGATGAGTGGACATGTATCATAAGTTTTTCTTGTGAGTGGTACCATTGTGTCTTAGAAGGAGAGATGTTCAAATGGTTCAAATGGCTCTGAGCACTATGGGACTTAACATCTGTGGTCATCAGTCCCCTAGAATTTAGAACTACTTAAACCTAACTAACCTAAGGACATCACACACATCCATGCCCGAGGCAGGATTCGAACCTGCGACCGTAGCAGTCGCGCGGTTCCGGACTGAAAGGAGAGATGTAATCGCCTTACAAGCCGCCAGATGTTAATAACACTTTCGCAACGACTATGTTACTGTCACAAAGGGTTCTACAGGTGCGCACAAGCATCGGTAATGATATCTGTGTTAAAAACTATACAAGCCTTATAAATCGAGGTATGGCATTACCTCCGAATAATGTGGTTTTTCCAGACAAACACCGCAACACTGAATATAGACGGTGATTGCCAGAGTGTATATTATCAGACCAACAGTGTGGTTACACGTCGCCGATTGGTTTAAGCTCTTAATAAAAACGCCGATTTTTGAAAGCGATTCAGCTAAGGAACGACGTATGAACCCGATATTTACTGATCGCCCTTGCAGCCAGTATTTGTAACGCATTCTGTCTCATTGCCACGTCAGGGTTTCTGCGATATATCCACTGGGTTATAGTGTTGGTTGACTGCGAAGGATCACAAACAGTAGATGGTGTGCTGATTGAGGTCGTAAGAAATGTACACTAGCTTTTCAGATCACTAGTGCTACGTTTTCCGGTAGAAATTCTGTCTATGAATTGGAGTCAAGTCATTCGATTCAATCACATTCCTACGTTGCATCCTATGGACGAGTCTTTTAATCATATTTCTGGCACTTTCATATCTCGAAACGAGTCACCTTTTCGAACCTGCTCCAGTAAAATTTTAGATTGTCCCTATGCATCCTGCAACTGCCCCATCAGACTCTGCACTGCCACCCTGCAGCTTTGTGCATGTGATCGTTCCAATTTAAGTCAGAACTGAGCAGAAGTTGGAGAGAGCTATATCTACAACATTCTGCAGCCCATGTACAAACAGGCTAAGCTGAGTTAGTGCAACAGCATTGTGTTTTGACCTTTTGATGGGGATGGGAATATGTTGTCGTATAAAAGATAGAATGGGAACTGGGAGAAGGACGAGGATTTTGCTACTGTATTGTGGTGCGTCTCCAAACTACATACAGGTGCTGCACTCTGAAGCAGATCCGTGTACCTCAGGGTCCTTTCACGCCTATCACCCCAGCATTTTATCATCGTTGTTCTGTACCACCCAACAGAGAAAAATTAGGAACTGTAAAACCTCTGCTAACTTCATCCGATTAAGAACTCGATAAGAGTTTTACCACATCTCTCTTCCCATATATCGGAAACAAATACCATCTGCGTGATGCCATCGAGTGCACGTGGTGATCCTATAAAAAACACAGGTATTGATCCACAGACCAGTGTGAAGTGTCAACGCCCGTACTATAGGAGGATAACCATATCCCACAGACTATACCGTCAGTCGCAAGAGATGCTTCCTGTGTCGTCGTTTGAAACGTTCTTTTTCCACTGTAACCGGCTTTGTACACTGCCATACATTCCGTTTTTACTGCCACAAGTTCGAGGTCTGTGTCAGTTTCTAAACTGACGTTAACATGTTCTGATTCGTTATCTCTCACAGAAAACTAGACATCGCTTGGTGTAAGTCATGTTGTTACTACTGAAGAGAGTCACAAAGTAAGAGAACTGGTAGAGTTTCACAGTGTTGTGGAGCCTTTCCAAACTGCTGTCCCAAGGTGACTGACAACCTCTACATTTAAACTCATCTGTCACAGTGATGGGATAGCTGGTGATACTGTGTTCCGTTTCGATTGATTCCTCATGTTGCAGTTATGTATGTGATCACTGTTTCGGTGCTAGCTGCCGCCCCTCCACCAAGACTCTTGCTCCATCTCAAACAAGGGACATCAGTCAATCAATATATGGCAATCAACAGTTTACCGGTGGACGGGTGGGATGGAAAAGACACCGTCGATGCACTGGTATAATAGGCATCACAGATAGTGTGAACAATTTTACAGTCATCTAGACACCTACCAATTTTGGGACAGTATGCTTCGCAGTTGCAGTATCACTGCTAAACCGCCCCTTCTGTACTTTCCAGGTACCATTGCGAATGTAGATAGATGACTGCAGTACTTCATTCTTTTGTTAATTCTCGAACATATACATCATCTATGTATACCAGACAGCGATCTACATATTTCTAGCACTTTGAGCATAGTTTCTAATTTACGATCTGTCTCTATGCGGATGGGTGTCACAGGGCATTCTCGCAATCTTAGAATAAAGTTTGAAAGATCCCTCGCACTTTCTTCGACTAACCCATCCTGCAGCACCGTTACTGATTGAACCTGCAAATGACCAGGGGTAGAACAGTTCATCCCGCATCTTGTGGATCAATGGAGCTTGCAAAGTCCGCACCCATCCAAGTGCTAAGATTTCTCTAGATTCCCCCTATGTCGAGGTGGTTAGCACCCCTTATAGATATATAGTAGTAGATTTGAAAGTGTTGTGATGTAATAGACTGTTAAGAAGAACAAGAACCGGGCCGTTATTATGCATGGTCAAGCTCCAGACAGATGGAGTTTGAAGCATTTTACGTAAATCAACTGCGCTATCAATTCTGAAGTATTGTCCTAGTGTCTGTGGTCAGTACCAGGAGGTTATTCGTTTGAGAGAACGAACACATGCACTCCTATGGCTACACGGTTCTGCACTTTAAGTAGGTTATAATGTTAGATCGCTAGAGTTTCCGACCTATCAGTTGTGTGGAATGAAGCACTGTTAATATTCTAATGTAAGAAATATATTTCCTGCACATGGCACACCTGCAGGTTTCTCTACAATTAACTATGGTAACAAACTGTAAAATGGAAACACTACTGCCTTAAAACATCGGCTCTGTGTGATATACGCACAGTCTAGCTTTCCAGAGTCGTTTAGCGTCCTGTGTTCACATCCGATCATGGTTCCGAAATTATACTATGCTCGCATCAGACCTGTGTAGAATGATCATTAATAATGGAGAATACCTCTTACAAGGAAACAGATAAACGCATAGCAGCGGTGTCTGACATATGAAATTATACGTCATGCCGCCACTAACTCTAAACAGGACATTCGTGAAGCAGATGGTTAAAGGATTGCAGCGCCTTACGAACACTTGTTGCTAACTTGTAATCATTTTTGTCACGAAAGTGAAGTCTCGATTTTTCACTCAAGATGCGACAAGGGAATGGAGTGTCATGTAAATCTTCGTATGTGTATAGGGAAGTGTCGAAACAGAGTGGTCACGTTTCATCATACATGAGATGGAAGTCCTCTGGTGACAGACAGGTTCGCTGTTAACGATCGCAAGTAGACAGTGCTCTATGTCACACAACTGATTCATCCTGACAGAACAACGGAAAAAAATGATCAACTGACCTGCAGCAGCATCTCTACTCCCCCTCCCCCCTCTAGAATGCATCATCAGTCAGCCATTAAATCATACCTCGTTACAGCTCCATCTCAATCACGCATCCACTTTGTTATCCCTTAAAGCAGATGCATGTAAGTTTAGAGGCAGATGGTGTTTTCTTGGAAAGCGTCAAATACAGCGGTCAGCTCGGGTGTATCACTGTTACTTCAGTATACATACATTAGAAAGATGCCTCCACAGAAAAAGAAGTGACTGTTTCCTAGTTCCTGGTGCTTCCATGTCAACGTATCTCCGATTCCTCTTGCTGTCACATACTCGTTCCTACATACAAGAATTGTTCTGCACCAGCCAAAAGACACGGAAGTACTTCGTCAATTTCCCCACATTTCAGTGTATTTTTCCTCAATTTATACGTATTTTCCGTCGTTTTCGTAATTCTATCGATTTTATGTCAATTCTATCCATGCGATCATGACATCACTTCTAAAATTGCTCGTAAATGAGAAACACCTGCAACACCTAGCGCAAATGCACTGTTTTTCTCTGATCGGGTGGCGTAGTGTATTACTGGAGTCGTCTGCATCCAATCGCATCTGGGAGTAGGCATTAGGAGTGATTTAAAATGGAATGGCCATATAAAATTAATCGTCGGCAAAGCAGATGCCAGACTGATTCATTGGAAGAATCCTAAGGAAATGCAATCTGTAAACGAAGGAAGTAGGTTACAGTACACTTGTTCGCCCACTGCTCGAATATTGCTCACCAGTGTGGGCTCCGTTCAAGACAGGGTTGACAGGAGAGAGAGAGAGAGAGAGAGAGAGAGAGAGAGAAGAGAAGATCGAACGGAGAGCAATGCGCTTCGTTATAGGATCATTTAGTAATCGCGAAAGCGTTACAGAGATGATAGATAAACTGCAGTGGAAGACGGGTTTTGTTGTAGTTTCGAGAACATACCTTCACCGAGGAGTCAAGCAGTATATTGCTCCCTCCTACGTATATCTCGCGAAGAGACCACGAGGATAAAATAAGAGAGATTAGAGCCCACACAGAGGCATACCGACAATCTTTCTTTCCACGAACAATACGAGACTGGAATAGAAGGGAGAACCGATAGAGGTGCGCAGGGTACCCACCGCCACACGCTGTCAGGTGGCTTGCGGAGCATGGATGTAGATGTAGATGCAACCAGGCTATATCACCACAAGCGACTGTACCACCACACCATACCGTTGTATTAAATCGTGTCCAGCGCCAGACACCATCATTTGAGCATCCTGCACAGAACTACCTACCACCAGACACACACGTACCGCGAAGACAGATCGGAAGGAAACCACAGGCACCGTATTTAGTAGTCTCAGCACGAGGTCGGTCGGTCGGTCGTCCACAGCGGAGCGGCCGGCCAATTAACACGAGTCAACCGCCCGCTCCCCCCCCCCCCCCCCCCCTCCGCACGCACACACACTGGCCTGGTGCCAGCATCTTCCACGGACAGCGGTCGCTCTCTGAACAGGTGTACATCGTGTACACAGGCAGGGCTGGTTTCCCTGGCACAAAGACGTCCGCTGACGGTACTGTTTCAGATCTGGCCGGCTTGCTGCTGTGGTTTCTGAACGAGTTGCGTGCGATCATCTCTGAACTCTCGGATCACAAGAACATTTAATTTCTGAACACTGTCGATGAGAAATGCTTCGTCAATCCCGAATTAATTCACCCATCTCGAAACCGATATCAGCTGCAACATACGATTTTACACAAAAAAGAAAGAACTATGTACTTGTGACACTTTTGTGCTGAAACCGTCGAGAAGCATACGATAAATTTCCGGAATGTCGTGTATTTTCAAGAAGTTTGCAAGAGTATACCATTTATGCGACTGTTCTCGATACCGACCACATAGCACTTTGCTACAGATCGCTTGCACAGTGTAATATCGAAGATAGAGAGTGGAAATTATATTTGTAGAAACCGTAACATAACAAAGTTCGTTATGTGGGACGCGCTGCAAACCACTGAGTAACTAGAAACTTACCTCATCTGCGAAGATCTTTACATGTAAACTCTAAACTAGAGTAAACTGGTAGTTCCACTCTTATTTTTTAACGAATACCTATGTCAGTGATTTAACAGATTCCAGATCATCTTTGCACTTTACGAAGTCAACTAAGCTTTTAACACTTGTGACTAGAGAACCAGCACATGTGTCTTCCACCAGTTTCTCACCATCTACATGCACACAACAAACATAGCTATGTTGTCTCAACCAAATGGCATTACAAGCAGTCAGCCGGTCAGTTTACAAATGGTAGGCATAATTATCCGGCGCAAACACTCGCTCATGTTGAATCTTGTCAAATTTACAGGGAGAACATTCGCAACACGTGCGATCACGAAGGCTGGCCAACACCAAGTGCCGATGCTGACAAGGTTCACCGTGCGCAGGTCAGCATCGCGCGCGCTGGAGCTTGACTGCGCTCGCAGCCTACCACGTTGCTGACAGGGAAGCAGACTGCCTCCCGCCGGCGCAGTGTCTCAGAATGCTGGTCGCACTGATCTGCCGCAGGAGACAGGAGCGAGGGCTGTGTGGGCGCCCGCTGCTGCTGCCCACTACTCGGGCACTCGCGGGTGCTGAGGTCAAGGTGGTCAGACGACCACACGACTACCGGCAGGGCGCGCATCGCTGAAGGAGCTCCAGGTTCAGCACAGAATTTCTCGTTGTTTTAAGTCACCGAATGTTTGCTTACGATAATGTTGAACCAGTGACAACTTCGAAAGTTTTCCGTAATTCGCTCCATCTATCTGGAGTAAAAAAAGTCTCGCATTGGCAAGATTCTCTTAAAAATACCAAGGCGCTAATAAACTCATTGTACGTTATAATTCGAAAGTAAATGATTGTAGGTCTCTTCTATAATTTACTGAATTTCCAACGAATCGTGAACAAGGGAAGATCGTCCTAACCAGAACTTAGCATATCGCAGGTGCGGAACACCGTACCATTCGCTTGTACGACGTGTGGTCAAAAAGTAACGGTAATTTTGGTTCACTTGAAAAAACTTGTTAATCAACACAACCTTGTGCCCTTCAGATTACTCCCCTTCATGCGCCAGCCCTTTTACCGAACTTGGAAGCACTTCTGCAACCCGCTTTTCGTTATGCCGTTCAACTTTGACAACGATTTTGTTTCTACCTCATCAGTGGTGGCAAAACGTCGTAGAAGTCTCGAGGGCCATGAAGGAGGGGGGGGGGGGGTCATGCCCGGCGAAAACGTTGGCTGGGGCCACGTAAATGATCTCTTTTTTTGCCAAAAACATCACGTATTCCTTACTGACCGTACGACTCTTGATGCGCTATCTCATTGTAATCGAAGAACTCAGTGAGAAGAAACCTCACATCTGATCGCGATTGTCGAATTTTTTCGGTGTTTGTTCTTCAGGCAGTTTCCACTGATTTCTTCGATTACGATGGGGTAGTGCATCGTGAGTCGTACGGTCAGTAAGGAATACGTGATGTTTTTGGCAAAAAAACAGGACAGTTTAGCTCCTATACCCATCATTTGTTACCTGTTAATCTTTATTTAGAAGTTATGTATCGCTGACTTCATTCACCAATTTCTGAGCGACGTCTAAGTGACGTTGCTTTTGGCGGAAGTTCAACAATTTTGGAAAAACTTTCCTGCTAGACGTTTCAAGCCCAAAATATCCGGAAACAATAATACTTGGCATGAGCCGAACGATATGCCGACGTCGTCAGAAACCTCTCTGTTGGTAATTCGGCGGTTTTCCAGAACCGTTTTCTTTGCTTCTTCCACATGTCCAATATATGTGCTAGGTAGTGCAGAACGGTATTCGTCTTCAATGTCTCCTCCAAGCCCTTTGGAACGCTTATACCACCGTACACACTTGTCTTATTTATAGAAGATCCGCAGTCAACGTTTCGATTGCGGTGCTGCACGTTATTCCTCTTTTCAAGCAAAATTTAATTCAATTTCTTTGATACATCATCTTGAAAAGTAAAAATTCCCCAGCATTCTACAACACTTTTAACCTTTTCGATTGCCAAACAAAACATTCAGAACAGCTGAAAATACGGACATACATAAGAAGCATGTGTAACAACAAGATGAAAGAGTTTGAAAACCGAATCCATAAAGCCGGCGAAAACAGAAAGTTCGTTATTTTTTTATCAAACCTCATAAAGGGGTCTAGTTCTTCGAAAGAAGAAGATACATTATCACAACTCTCTAAACATTCAGTGCTTAAGAATAAATATGGCCATGCGCTTGGAAAAAAGTAAGTATTTTGGCGCTGGTCGGACGAGTCATTAACTATTTATGTTAGCTCAGTTACGAGGCAGCAGATCTAGTACAGAGCGGTGGTTCGAAGGTTGTCTGATCCCTTCGCAGCATTTTTTTATATTTTGCAGATAGGCTGAAATAATTCTCAATACATCATATTTACGAGTATTAATATTTTGGTAACGGTATGAAAAGGCAGGGCAAAGGAAAATTAGGAATAGGAAATAAATTTCGGGGGAGGTATATGCAATGGATACTTACATTATTTTATAGTTCATTTACACGTGCTGTGGTAATATTCGAAGTGAAAAGAGGGACGCAGTAATTGTCTCTGCATCTTGCACGTGTCGTACACGCCACATTCTTTCGACTTGGGCGACATGGTTGCCTTGAAGTTTCTATAGAGAAACGAACTTTGTTTACAAACTGTACGATGAATGTAAACAAAGTGATAGCCATTATTTCTTCCAATTTTGATGAGGATAGTTGGTGATGTGGAATTTTGTTTTTGGATTTGTTAGAGTGCACAGAAGCAACTGAGGTCATAAGCGCCGGTGTTGTTGAAAAAAAATTTACTGTGATGATGTCTTCTCGGTCTATGATTCTTTTTCACTCTGGATTGGTCGATTTTAGTTCACTGGGACCATAGCGTTTGCGTTTAGCTGCTGAGCACTATTAAACGCCAGAATGAAACTAATGGAATACCAAGTCCTGTACATTTCAATTACAGTCCTTTCTCGGAAACTTATTTGCAGTATCAAATTTTCCTTTGTCTTTCCTTTTCATGCCTTCCATGAGAATATTAATAAACGTTATTCATTGTGCATTATTTCGGTTGCTTTGCAGTGCCACTTGCGTAAACAAACACTGGAAAGGAAGACAGTTTTCACACAGAGACTCGACCCTGCGACCCTCTGATCACCGTTGTGTATCCCTTCCGCTATGCCAATCGTTGCAGACGGCCCATGCATCCGCCGACCTGCGCTGAAAATGCAATTTTTTTCTAAACGCTTGTCCACTGGGAGCTCCTCTTTCCTTCTTTCATTGTGAAGCACTGTATATACCATAAATTTGGACGGAATCTGTGATGAGTAGGGGCGGTCCCCTGGTAAGATTTTATTACCGTCAGATTGCGTCATCTGAAAAATTACAAATCCTTCGAACAAATAAACAACAAAAATTGAGATTTAGCAAACAGCGTAAAGAAGTGAAAACTTTTGTTACGCCTTCACCGTCGGTACTCTTTATTATTCCAAGAACCGTACGAAGAATTTCAAGAATGCATCCACTATCATATAAAACGATTTATTTTGGATTAATTAATTTAAACGCGGTCGTACAAGTACCGAAGACGAAGTGCGCTCCATCAGCAAACTGAGGTCACCACAGAGTAAACCGCTGACAAATCCACGATACGGTAATGCAAGACAGTCGAATTAAAATTCCTGAGATTGCTGAGACTGTAGACGTCTGAACTGAGCGAGTGCATTGTATTCTGCACTGAGAGTTGACTACGAAGAAACTGTACGAGATGGGTGTCTCGATTGCTCACTGTTGACCAAAAGCACATCCGGCACAGCATTTCAACATAATGTCTGGCGATGTTTGATCAGAATCCTCTAGACTTTTTACGCCGACTTGTGACTATTGATCAAACCTGAAACAATCAGACCATTATACTCCAGAGTCGAAACAGCAGTCAAAACAATGGAAAAAGGCTGCTGAAAGTGCACCACAGAAGTCAAAGACCATTTGGTCAGTTGGTAAGATGATGGCCATTGTTCTTTTGTGAATCCCAAGGAATAATCATTTTTCTGTTAAATTTATTATTTTAAGCGATTTTTAAAGAATTTAACAGCTAGTATATAGTTAAAATAATTTTAAAATGAGGTATAATGAATGTATATGACGTTGGTAACACTGGTGAAAAACATTTGCTGACAAAAAACCGTCGATTCTGTTTTTATGTTAACAGATGATGTTTTGTTAACTGTCAACCGAACTTTACTTTCCCGTTTCCTGTACATGTGCTCAGTACAATGTCTAATCGTGGTTGTAAAAACTCTGTCGACAGTTTGTTATATTCGTGTCGAATTTGTGATTTAAAAACACCAAAGACACGTTACAGACTCTGTGAAATTGTTTATCTGTTATACTCTGGATCTAAACTTTGTGATCAAAACAAATCTTGGCGGGGCGTGCATGCGTGCGGTTTTGAAGATCTGAGAAAGTGGTCCAAAAAGGAGAGAAAAGCCTTTAGATTTATTCTTTCTATGATATCGAGGGAGCCAAGAAATCATTCCGGTAACTGCTACTTTTGCAGTGTTGATATTACTGGTCATAATTCGAAAAACAAGGTTATAAGCTACCCTAACCTTCCGTCCGCCATCCGACCGGTAGGGCATTTTGTCGATTTGCCGGTTCCTGAACCACCAGATTTAAATTCTATTCCAACATAAGTATTTTCTGATGTACAATCTGATTTACATGAACCAGATTATGATTAATTCCACTGTAATACACAAAGTCTAGAGATTAACGATTTGGTTAGGGATCTGGGCTTAACGAAAGAAAAAGCTGAATTGTTGGGCTCTAGATTAAATAAAAGAACTTATTGGCAGATGGAACTAGCATATACATTTATAGAAACAAAGAGCAGCAATTTCCCAAGTTTTTTTTTTTTTTTTTTTTTTTTTTTTTTTTAACAAGAACGTGATTTAGTGTACTGCTCAGACATTCCCAGTGTAATGAATGAGTTTGGTATTGAATACAAAAAGGAAGACTGGAGGCTGTTTTATTACACAATGGTAACATGTATACCTGTTTGACATTTTGTGCATATGAAAGAAAGCTACGAAAACCTAGAAATAGTGCTAAATAAAATAGGCTATTCTGCTCGTGGTTGGATGATATGTGGCGAAGTAACATGCATGCCCCTTAGTCAGCAAGGTGGCTTTACCAAATTTACATGTTTCTTGTGTGAATGAGATAGTAGGGTTAGGGATCAACACTGGTGCCGAAAGAACTGGCCTGTGAGGGAGTCTGTAAAACCTGGTGAGAAGGACATTCTACGCAAAAATCTTTTAGATCCATAGTTCTCTTTCCACCTTTACATATAAAGTTGGGCCTAATGAAACAGTTTGTAAAGGCTTTGCCTAAAGATGGACCATGTTTTAAGTATCTCTGCCAAAAGTTTCCACACCTTTCAGAAGCTAAACTGAAAGAAGAAGTCTTTGTCGGATCTGACATTAGAAAATTGATGTCTGATGTTAACTTTGAATCCACAATGACCTTAAATGAGAAAGAAGCATGGGTATCATTCAGGCAAGTCATTACAAAGTTCTTAGGACATGAAAAGTTCCAGAATATCTTTCTATTATAGCTACAATGTTGAAGAGGTCTAAAACTTTAGGATGTTTAACGAGTCTGAAAATTCACTTTTTGAACAGTCACCTTGAATACTTCCCGGACAATATTGGAGATGTTAGTGAGGAGCAACGATAGCGTTTTCACCAGGACATTAAAGTGATGGGAGAACGCTACCAACGCCGCTGGAACATCAACATGATGGGGGACTACTCTGTCACTTCACCGAGAAGTTAGGCAAGCGACTCATCGTAGAAGCTACACAAAAAGTTTCAAAGAAAAAATAGAAAGAAAATACAAATCAATTCCAGCTGACAAGTTCAACTTCTACTAACACGTATCATTGATTTAAGTAGCTTACTGTAAATATAAACCATGCTTATGTTGTAGCAAAGCGTTTCATTAATTTCCCCGTCACCGTATAGAATACGATTTTTATACTACATAGTAAAAAGCATACTTCTCGAAAACTATGGCTGACACAAAAAACTAAGGCTAGATTTGAATTCAGCTCATAAAAATCTCGTGTAAAGATCAGCTCTCAAAGAAAAACTTTTTAAAAATTTTTTCGTTGGCCTGTGTAATCTTTTACAACGTGCTACCACTTAAAGATTTGCGGCTACACGAAGAATTTCCAATTTCGATGTTTTTTTTATCTTCACTGACAGGATGGTTATCATGCACTGGCTTAGTTGTGTACTTCAAAATGTACAAGAGACGTTGATGTAAATTTCGTCTCGCAAGATCGCTCAAGGCAAACAAACATGGCCTTCGACATTTTCTATTCGACACTGTAGTAGACATTTGTACCATCATCGAAACACGGTTAAAACGGAACGAATCGTTCGCACGCCAGGGCTACTCTGTCAGAGAGGATAGAGACAATGGCTACGACAATGCAGCGTTGCTGGTAAAACAAGGCAGCCACCTTTCCGCTGTCAGTGTGGGCACTCAGCATGACCCATGGCAAAGGATGGGTATCCGTCTGCGGATCAACGACCTCCCTCTGAATTTGATCTCAGTACACAAAGCACCTAATGAAAGCCTTTCCAGACAGCAGTTAACAACAATCACTGCCTCGCTCGAAAAACGCCTTCTGCTCCTAGGAGACTAACGAGCACCATGCACTGTGTGGGCTCCAGAAATGCCAACACAATGGTGGAAAAATGCTAGTGGATGTACTAGATTGGGAAAACCTTACAGTACTAAATGGCGGCTCATCCACACGAGTAGTCCGACCAAATGAAGCTCTGACGGCAGTGGGTTTTAGCATAGCATCAACTGCACTCTGTACCAGAACAACATGGAAAGTAATAGCGGATACTTTCGGTGCGGATCCATTGCCAACTCAAATTATGAAAAACGTACAATTTATGCAGACTGTCAACCGCGCAATCAGACGGAAATTTAACACAAACAAAGCGAACTGGAACCTATTCGAAATACTACTGGAAGAAAAACTAATCTATAGCCTATACTGAGAATCATGAAAGAGTCTATGACGTGTTGGTGTCGCTTATCGATGAAGCAGCGGTAGTCTCAACACCTGAAAAGAGACATATGCGGACAACTACTCGCCAATCACCCTGATTGTGGGGTTCAGAATGTGACGCAGTCCTCTAGGAACGCAAGGAGACATTAAGAAAATACAGAAGTATCTCTAATGACAAGCTTTCTTGCCATTGAGAAAGCATAAGCTGTAGCCAAGAAAATATTCACGTAGGAAAAACTAAAAATCGTGACAATTTCTGCACTCCAGTCGGCGAAGAAACTGTATTAACCTGGATCTGGAATGTAATACAGAACAATAAAACCTATCAGACAAGAGACATCCGACTCTTAGAATCGTTCTTGTGTATGATAGCTCCACCTGGCGTAACAGACAAGGGGCGAGGTGGAAAGAAGAGAGGAGAAGTGGCATTACACAACCCTTTTCGCTGGAGGAACTCCAGACTGCGCTCTCGCAAGGGAAGGTTACTGCTCCTGATACGGATCCGGATTATACCGACTACCCAGGTTACGGCACATCCCACACAAGGGGAAACTGCTGCTACTCAAATTTTGCAATTCTTTATGGACATAAAAGATCAAAATCGACTCGCTGAAAACACGTCGTGTCGTCGCCATCCACAAGTCGGGAAAAAGATCTGATAAACGTGAGTGATATCGGCTTTTCAGCACACTACTGTGTTCGGCGAAGGTAATGGAAAGGATTAATACGGCGCTTAGAATGGCGGTGTAAAAACAAGCTATTACCGGAAAAAATACTTTGATTTTGAAAAGCAAAAGAGACAACTGACACTTTCACTGTTGGTTATGGACATACAGCTAAATTTCTCTCTGTCGAATTATATGATAGTTGCGCATTCATAGATTTCATTAGAACATACAACAACGAGTTCTAGTCAATCTTTGGGAAAAAACTGAAGAAACTCCAGATATCAAAACCACTCGTGCCCAACGTTGTATGCTTCCTGTGCAACAGGAAGCCAATCATTCTGCAACACGGAATTACTCTGGGATCTAAAAAAACTAGCAGAGGACTCCCCACAGGGATGAGTCTTGGCTCATCTTTTTATTCAGTCTCTATACAGCAGACCTTCATGACCTCTTTGCCAGTGACATACAATATTACAGTACTCAGATGACGTATGTATATATTTTGAAGCCAGTACTCTTTAGTCCTGACATCTGAAAATGCACGCTGTGATAGTACGTCTGCATGAGTGAATTGTAGGAAGTGCCTTCGGAATATGATAGCAAGTCCTCTCTTTCAATAGTCGTCTCTTTCGATTTTTACTCGACTTAGGATTCCACTTCCCCTAACGATGCAACAGCAGCCAAAACAACTAAATACCTTGGGATGATTGTTGTTAAGTTTATATGGGCTCTTCGTATCTGACGTGTAATTACCAGATGTGAAAACGCCTACAACTGGACTATGGTGGGCCTGTGATCGGTGGAGAGCAACGTCTTTATACCGGTCCCTACTAAGGACACAGTGATTTTATGCCATAATGAGCATCAGACAGCACGCTCCAAACACTAGACACTGTGGAGTATAAAGCCTCGCGTACAGTTAATTGAGCCGGCCGCGGTGGAGGAGGGGTTCTAGGGGCGTCAGTCCGTAGCCACGCGGCTGGTACGGTCGCAGGTTCGAATCCTGCCTCGGGCATGGATGTGTGTGATGTCTGTAGATTAGTTAGGTTTAAGTAGTTCGAAGTCTAGCGGACTGATGACCTCAGATGTTAAGTCCCATAGTGCTCAGAGCCATTCGACCCATTTTTGAACAGTTAATGGGGCGTTTATGTTAAACCCTACGAGCGCATTACTGGTTCAAAGTAATGAACCACCGTTAAGGTTGCGGCGAATATTTCTCTGCGACTGTTTGGACGAATATTAGCACTTTGACGAAAAATTTTGTGTGTGTAAGATGTTGGATAAATATCAGTTTCCACCGGCCGCTCTTGAACTTACGCAGTTTAAGTTACCAGGCATGGGAAAGTTGTCTTCTACCGCACTAACGCCGACTTTGCAGATTGACGTCAGGTCCAGTTCAACATGTCAAAACCAGGACCCATCAAATGCACGGCAATGGAATTCCTGTCTCACTACCACGGCGCGTGCGTGGTGTATACAGAATGGGTCCAAGTCTAAAAATGGTTCAAATGGTTTTGAGCACTATGGGACTTAACAGCTGAGGTCATCAGTCCCCTAGAAATTAGAACTACTTAAACATGACTAACCTAAAGATATCACACACATCCATGCCCGAGGCAGGATTCGAACCTGCGACCGTAGCGGTCGGGCGGTTCCAGACTGAAGTGTCTATAACTGCTCGGTCACACCGGCCGGCGGTCCAAGTCTAAAGAAGTCGCTGCTAGTGCTTATTGGGTATCCCAAAGCAAACAACACAGCCTACACAAGCTGGGTCCACACTACACGATTATGGCAGCCGAGCTGAATGCTATTTTGGAAGCCGTACAATTCACACAGACGTAGACAGCAAACATAGTCTGCATCCCTGATTTGAAACGATCATTATAGTTGCAGCAGTTGCAGACGTTGTTTCGCGTGCAGAGGAACTGTCACAACATTGTGATGGTATCGATGAAAGGCCACTCTTGGATACCTGGAATTAAACAAGTAGACGGCCGTGCAAAGCAAGTATCTCTACATGCTGCTCATGGAGCTAGTATATATATGATAAGCCGTTGAGGAGTGGAACAATCTGGATCAATAGTGAATTGATGAACTTGTGGATAGTATGCCACGAGGAATACAGGCATGCATCAATGCATATGATGACTGCCACTGGGTATTAGAGGTACCAGTGTGTACAGCAATCTGGACCACTGCCTCTGAAGGTCTCGCTGTATGGTGGTACAACTTGAAATGCTTCGTATTCATGAGCAATATAAATGGCGGAAAAGAAACTTCGTGGCAGATTAAAACTGTGCGCCGGACCGAGACTCAAACTCGGGACCTTTGCCTTTCGCGGGTAGGTCATCTACCAACTGAGCTACCCAAGCACGACTCACGCCCCGTCGCAGGAGAGCTTCTGTGAAGTTTGGAAGGTAGGAGACGAGGTACTGGCAGAAGTATAGCTGTGAGGACGGGACGTGAGTCGTGCTTGGGTAGCTCATTCGATAGAGCACCTGCCCGCGAAAGGCAAAGGTCCCCAGTTCGATTCTCGGTACGGCACAAAGTTTTAATTTGCCAGGAAGTTTCTTATCAGCGCACACTCCGCTACAGAGTGAAAATCTCATTCTGGCGGAAAAGATGTTTAGGTTGATCTCTGTTCAAATTTTCTGTACAGGTTATGGTGATGCAAAACTTTCTTTGATGTGTGTATTACTCTTGTGCGCATATAACAATTATAGTTTATTTTTACTTGCCGTTTAATCCCATTTACATCCAGTTTCTTGGAACATTTGCGCCGGTTTCTGTAGAGCGAATGGGCACGACGTTGCGGACGTGTGACTGTCGTGATACGTTGTATCAGGATAATCCCTGGGCAACGTTTGGTATTCAAAGGACGTTTACATGGCCCATATTTCACGACAGTGTGTGTCCGAAATAGTGTTCCCTGTAAGAGTGCAGCAGTGTGGATGCAACACGTGGCATTTTTACGGTATGGCTTCGCAACATTTCTGTGTGAAGGCGATGATGCAGGCAGTTTCCAAGCTGTTACCGCTGTCACCCAACAACTGTGGAGAATACCTGTTGTGGCCCAACACACGGAGACAGCGCTGCTATGCTATGCCTGGCCAGGTAATCGGAGCGCTGACACAGGTGTTATTTCGTGTCAGGTAGAAAAAAATGGCGCATGTTGTAGACCCACTTGATTTGTTTACGTACAGGAACGTAGATGAGGGCAAACCAGTGATATCCACGAATTTCATGAATGTGATTGGTACATCTGCGTCCAGATACATAAGTATTACACCTAAAGACTTTAGTCTTAGAAAGGACTGCAGTAGTGAGCCATAAATGTATTTTGCATAGGTTCTTTAGATTTCTGAATTTTCCTGAATTTTCTTCATATGTTTTCTTCTTCATATACACCAGCTTGCCAATTGTTCTTTTATCCCGGGCTTTTTGTAAATTACTTTCCACGTCCTACAAATCTTGTAGACGAATCGCATTTATGAAGTTATAGTTGGCTCACTCTACTTGTGAACCGCAATAAAGCATCTACATAAAGATTTAATTGGTATTTCAAATCATATTAATGAATTGCATGAGCCCTTGCACAATTGTTGCAAGAGTTTCGTACCTAGAGGCATAATTTATCGTTGACTAGAAGTGTGTCAAACTTCTGTATGAATCGTCTGTAGCCAAACCCCAATGGATGATTAGTAACCCAATTGTAAACTGGTACAGTTATGTCTTAGGACTGGTATCGCCAATCCTCGTACCAGCTGCTTTTACGACATATTCAAGTGTCTTAATTTGAAACTGCTTTTCTGTTCCTGGAGTACAATATTCGTGTTCCACAGTCTTTAATGTAAAATGTGTCCTCAGTGTTTCCTGGAAGATAGAGTCTTCATTTAAAGGAATGTTTATCAGCCGTTAGTGGGTCCGTTTGACACAACTGGATAGAGATTGATAGGTGGGACTCAGGTGGTCGCTCTTGGGTTTCCAGACACACTGTGGTAAGGCTACTCTCGCATTGTGTGCCACCCTTGCACCTACATTACACCATAAATTTGCCGAAGATCTTTCGTAAAGTCATGTTGTACGAAGCTGACAAATGGAATCCTTAAAGGCCCAATGAAATTCCTAAACGTTGGATTTGGCATTTGGCAGGTGCTATACTTCTTTCAGGAATGACCAGCAGAGCAGAAGTAGTGTTCGGCTTGTGGAAGTGCATTGCCGAATGATAGCACATTACCTGATCCTTGCACGTCCCTGCAGCAAGTGTATGAATACAGCAGAAATTATAAGAGGCGTAAATTTTTTTTTTTTAATTTCTTGGCTTTCGGAACGTGCACTTACAGCCAACCAAACACAGGAAATGTTATTACAGTTGGTTTCGACAGTTCATGCAAGACATTATTTGAATTCTTGTTCTGGTATGATGTAACATAGGATTAAGAAAGGTCAGATCCGACATAAAACAAGATTTACAATCAGAGTACACGAAAACGAGTGAACAGGACGAAAATGGAACGGAAGGTACACAGTGCTAGTATACTATAAAAATTCTACTGGTAACACAACAAGAAATGATAACTCGCCGTTGGTACACAATTGGGATATTCCCAGGTCAGTCCACATTGATGACTATATCTAAATTAACAAAAAAATTTTCTTTGTATGTTCTCTGAGAATTGTTTCAAAAGCTTCGGATAGAGAATCGAATGCTTGTACAGGTCTGTAAGTTCCATCTACACAGAACAGAACAGCAGAGCAGTTCACAAGAACTAAAGTTGTGCATTACAGCCACACGCATTGATACACCAGTACACAGGCAAGTACATATCGGCCTAAATTTAGAGACTGAGCATTCCATATTCTGCAGAGTGGCAGACACTGTCAATTGAGCTTTGGTCTTCGTTTGGCATTGTAAGTACATTAAGCATTAATTAGCAACTGGGAGCTATGTCCTGATGTTGGCACTGTTGTCGAATTCGTATGGTAGCTTATATGCTGCTACAGCGTTCGGTGTCAACAAGCGTCGGTGGCTGCTTGGGAATACACGACAAAGAGCACGAAGATTACTTTTAAGGACGTTGATGTGATACGTGCCCCGAAGACATTGCATAAATATGTGGTTGGATGACGCTTATGTCGAGTCGATGAAAGTGTTTGTTTTGAACTTCCGATGGTGAAATTTCAGCCGTACTGAAATTTTTGTGAAGCTCATTGATGTTTGTTTCGTATGATGCTCTGGAACTCACGGATATTTTTTTTTTTTTTTTTGTGGTTTTAGGTCGCAAAACTTCTATGGTCATTAGCGCCCAGCCCGTGACGTAGAAAACAGGAAAAAAACTAAATTTAAAATCAGCAGCAATGGAAACAAAGTCAGAAAATTTGAGAAACTAAAGGCAGAAGGAATGCTTAAAAGTCCACTATAGAACGGGGTTGGTTGTCCCCCAAAAAAAAGCTTCAAATGACTGACGTCATTTCACTGTCACTAATAAACTGTAGAACGCGGTCAGCTGAGCGCGTGTCATCTGCTAAAATCGACGATAGATCAGGCGAGAGCTGTAGACGGGAGCGTAACGGATTAAAATAGGGGCATTCAATTAAAAGGTGTCTGACCGTCCACAGCTGAGAGCAGTGGGGACATAGTGGAGGAGGATCACCGCTTAAAAGATGTCGATGACTAAAAAGACAGTGCCCTATCCGGAGTCGAGCTAAAATTACCTCCTCCCGACGACGCGTTCGGGAGGAAGAGGTCCAAGCGCAAGGAAGGGCTTTCACTTCCCGCAATTTATTGTGGGGAAGTGTTGACCAATGCGCATGCCATAAATGAGTAACTTGGCGACATAAACCGCTCCGCAGATCGGTAAACGGAAGAGACTGAAGAGCTGGCCGAGGAAGAGAGACTGCAGCCTTGGCCGCTATATCGGCCGCCTCATTTCCACAGATACCAGCGTGTCCCGACAGCCAGAGGAACGCCACTGAGACGCCCCCCAGGTGGAGCAAGCGCAGACAGTCCTGAATCCGGTGGACCAGATGGTGCACAGGGTAAAGAGCTTGGAGACTTAGGAGAGAGCTGAGAGATTCTGAGCAGATTACGTACTGTATCCGCTGATGGCGGCGGATGTAGTGGACAGCCTGGAGAACAGCGAAAAGCTCCGCAGTATAAACCGAACACTGGTCGGGAAGCCGAAAGTGATTTGGGGTGTCGCCAACAATATAGGCACTCCCTACACCTAACGATGTTTTCGAGCCATCGGTGTAAATAAATGTGGCTTCCGTCATTTGTGCACATAGAGCAGCAAATGCCCGACTGTAAACAAGTGTAGGGGTACCATCCTTGGGAAATTGACATAGGTCTCTGAGCAAGTCGATCCGGGGACGGAGCCAAGGCGGTGCTGTACCCCAAGTTGTCAAGAAGGTTTTAGGAAAGCGGAAGGAAAGAGAATGGAGCAGTTGACGGAAGCGGACTCCCGGGGGTAGTAGGGAGGAGGAGCTGCCTGCATACCCGACATCAAAGGAGGCGTCGAAAAAAAGGTTATGGGCTGGATTAGCAGGCATGGAAGACAGATGGCTAGCATAAAGACTCAGAAGGACTGCCCGCCGATTGGACAGCGGAGGTTCAGCAGTCTCAGCATAAAGGCTTTCCACAGGGCTGGTGTAAAAAGCTCCAGACACTAAACGTAATCCACGGTGGTGGATAGAGTCGAGACGCCGAAGAATAGACGGCCGAGCAGAGGAGTAGACTATGCTTCCATAATCCAATTTCGAGCGCACTAAGGAGCGATAGAGGCGGAGTAGGACCACTCGGTCCGCTCCCCAAGAGGTACCATTCAGGACACGGAGGGTGTTAAGGGAACGCAGACAGCGAGCCGAAAGATAGGAAACGTGGGAGGACCAGCACAGTTTTCTGTCAAACATAAGACCCAAGAATTTTGCGACGTCGGAAAACGGAAGGTTGACAGGACCTAGATGTAAGGAGGGCGGAAGAAACTCCTTACGTCGCCAAAAATTAACACAAACGGTCTTATTGGGTGAGAAACGGAAGCCGGTTTCGATGCTCCACGAGTGGAGGCGATCGAGACATCCTTGAAGACGTCTTTCAAGAAGGCTGGTCCGTTGAGAGCTGTAGTAGATCGCAAAATCGTCCACAAAGAGGGAGCCCGAGACATCAGGAAGGAGACAATCCATAATTGGATTAATGGCGATGGCAAACAGTACAACACTCAGCACGGAGCCCTGGGGTACCCCGTTTTCTTGGGAGAAAGTACGGGAGAGAGTAGTGTTCACCCACACCCTAAATGTGCGCTCTGCCATAAATTCGCGAAGAAAAAGGGGCAGCCGGCCTCTAAAGCCCCAAGAGAACAGTGTGCGGAGGATGCCTGTCCTCCAACAGGTATCGTACGCTCTCTCCAGATCAAAAAATATTGCTACCGTTTGGCGTTTCCGGAGAAAATTGTTCATGATATAAGTGGAGAGAGCAACAAGATGGTCAACAGCAGAACGATGCTTTCGGAATCCGCATTGGGCTGGTGTTAAAAGACTGCCGGACTCCAGCCACCAAGCTAAACGGTAATTCACCATACGCTCCAAAACCTTACAGACACTACTCGTGAGAGAAATGGGGCGATAGCTAGAGGGGAGATGTTTGTCCTTTCCAGGTTTCGGAACGGGAACGACAATAGCTTCCCGCCATCGCCTGGGAAAGGTACTGTCGGTCCAAATTCGATTATAAAGGCGAAGGAGGTAACGCAGGCTATGGGTTGATAAATGCAGCAACATTTGGACATGGATACCATCCGGTCCTGGGGCGGAGGAGCGAGAAGAAGAGAGTGCATGTTGGAGTTCGCGCATGGAGAAAACAGTATTGTAGCTTTCGCGATTTTGAGAGTAGAAAGCAAGATGTCGCACTTCCGCTGCACGTTTCTTCGGGAGAAACGCTGGCGGGTAATTTGAAGAGCTCGAAATCTCAGCAAAGTGCTGACCCAATGAGTTAGAAATTGCGACGGGGTCCACTAAGGTATCATGCGCGACAGTGAGCCCAGAGACCGGGGAGAAACTAGGCGCGCCTGAGAACCGTCGAAGCCGACTCCAAACTTCCGAGGAGGGAGTGAAGTTGTTAAATGAGCTAGTAAAGAATTTCCAGCTTGCCTTCTTGCTATCGCGGATGACGCGACGGCATCGCGCACGGAGCTGCTTATATCGGATACAGTTGGACAAAGTTGGATGGTGACGGAAAATGCGAAGAGCACGTCGCCGCTCACGTATTGCGTCACGGCATGCCTCGTTCCACCAAGGAACTGGAGGGCGCCGGGGCAATTCGGAGGTGCGTGGTATTGAACGTTCCGCAGCTGTGAGAATAACGTCGGTAAAATGTGTGACCTGATCGTCGACGCTGGGAAAGCGACGGTCATCGAATGTCGCTAGAGACGAAAAAAGTGTCCAATCGGCTTGGGCAAACTTCCAGCGTCGCGAGCGCATATATGGCAGTTGAGGCTGCAGTCGAAGAACACATGGAAAGTGGTCACTCGAGTGTGTATCATCAAGGGCGAACCATTCGAAGCGCCGAGCTAGCGGAACAGTACCGACCACAAGGTCCAAATGGGATAAATTTGCCGTGGAGGCAGACAAAAATGTGGGGACCCCAGTGTTGAGGCAGACTAGATCCGCTTGGTGGAAGACGTCTAGCAATAGTGAGCCACGTGGACAAGGATGTGGAGATCCCCAAAGCGGGTGGTGGGCATTGAAGTCCCCAACCAGCAAATAGGGGGGTGGAAGCTGATCAAGAAGATGAAGGAGATCAGCTCGTGCCATTGGTGTAGACGATGGAATGTATACCGTACAAAGAGAGAACGTGTATCCAGAAAGGGAAAGACGGACGGCGACAGCTTGGAAGGAAGTGTTTAAGGGGATTGGGTGATAATGGAGAGTATCATGGAGCAGAATCATGAGTCGTCCATGGGCTGGAGTGCCTTCAACAGAGGGGAGGTCATATCGGACGGACTGAAAATGAGGGAGAACAAAGCGGTCATGGGGACGCAGCTTTGTTTCCTGAAGACAGAAGATGACCGGCGAGTAGGGTCGTAAGAGGATCGACAATTCCTCCCGATTGGCGCGAATGCCGCGTATACTCCAGTGGATAATGGACATAGGGTGAACAGAAAATGGAGGAACGTGACCAAGGGTGCTGTCAACTCAACGACTGCTCAGAGCTTGCGACCGACAGCATGGAATGGCATTCAGTCGAAGGCAGAAGATCCTGATCCATAGGTTGGTCAGGAGCAGCTCCTGCCACCAACGATCGGCCAGTTGACCGGCCACCAACAGTGCGCCTCGGCGACACAGAAGATGGCCGAGGGCGATTTCCGCCAGGTGGTGCTGTAGATGGGACATGCCTTGGCGGAGAAGGAGAGGAACTGTGTTTCTTCGTAGCCTTCTTGGAGGTATGTTTAGATGAAGGAGGAACCGATGGTTGTGAAGTTGCAGTACGTAAAAACTCTTCACGAGAATGCTCTTTTTTTGAAGACTTGGCGTCTGACTTTTGGGCTCGAGATTTAGCAGAACCCGACGAAGGGTGAGCCATAGAGTGGGCAGGCGAAAGAGGTGAGGTTGAACGGGCGATCTTTGCGCTGGCCGATCTGACGACCGTGGTACTAAATGTGAGGTCGCAAGTCTGCGTGGCCGCCTCCTTTGTTGGCCGAGGAGAAGCAAGGACAGTGCTGTATTTTCCTTTCTGAGGCACGGTGGGCTGTCGACTGGCGAGTAACTTTCGAGCAGCAAAGGTCGACACCTTTTCCTTCACTCTTATTTCCTGGATCAGCTTTTCGTCCTTAAAAACAGGGCAATCTCGAGAGGAAGCAGCGTGGTCACCCATACAGTTGATGCAGCGAGGGGATAGAGGTGGACAAGCACCCTCATGGGCATCCCTGCCACAAGTAACACATTTGGCCGGATTGGAACAGGACTGGCTGGTGTGATTGAACCGCTGACATCGATAGCAACGTAGGGTTTGGGACATAAGGGCGAACGGAAATTATCTCATAGCCTGCTTTGATTTTTGATGGGAGTTGAACTTTGTCAAATGTCAAGAAGACAGTGCGGGTTGGAATGATGTTCGAATCAACCCTTTTCATAACCCGATGAACAGCCGTGACGCCTTGGTCAGACAGATAGTGCTGAATTTCTTCGTCAGACAATCCATCGAGGGAGCGTGTATAAACGACTCCACGCGAGGAATTTAAGGTACGGTGCAGTTCCACCCAGACAGGGAAGGTGTGGAGCAGAGAAGTACGCAGCAATTTTTGGGCCTGGAGGGCACTGTGTGTTTCTAACAACAGGGTGCCATTCCGTAATCTGGAACAAGACTTTACAGGACCCGCAATTGCGTCGACACCTTTCTGAATAATGAAAGGGTTGACCGTGGAAAAGTCGTGACCTTCGTCAGACCGAGAAACAACAAGGAACTGTGGCAACGATGGAAGAACCGTCTGTGGCTGAGACTCAGTGAACTTACGTTTGTGAGCAGACATAGTGGAAGCTGAGGAAACCATTGCGGAAGAATCCCCCATGATTACCGGCGTCTCCGATGGCGCGCTCCTCCCTTGTGGGGGCCCTCACTGAGGTCACACCCGCCTTAGGTGATTGTTCACACCTCCCGACAAACGGACGGAGGGACCAATCGGCACTTTCGGAAGGTATCAGCTCGGGTAATCACCCCTCCCTGGGCCTGGCCGTTACCAGGGGGTACGTACGTGTCCTACCTGTCTACCCGGGGCGGGGAATTACGCGTTACCCCGTCACCGGCTACGCACGGAAGTGCGTGGGTCGGCCTTCAGACACGCACAGGGAGGAAAAAAGAGAAAGGGAAAGGAAAGAAAAGGGGGTCTCAAACGCCGCAGCGGAGAAAAGGGCAAGGAGAAGAGGGAAGGAAAAGAGAAGGACAGAGGAAGGACGAGGAAGGACGAGGACTTGCAAGTGTAAAAGCAAGGAATTTGGAACAGTTTCGAGCGTCCGTCTCCGGACGTAGGCACAAACCATACTCCCAGAGGGGGAGAAAGGGAAGGAAAGAGCCAGAGGTGAGGGGGGGGGGCGAAGATGGGGGATGGGGAGGGATCCGGAAAGGGAAGGGAAGGTATGCAGCCCGGAAAGGAAGGAGGGCCACATTAGCTCGGGGTCCCGTGCTCGCTACGCACGTGTCCACAAAAGAGTTGTGGACCCCCTGGGGGAACTCTCGGAAATGTCGGACGAAATAACGTGTAGTGATCGCCTTCGATTTTAGATGTCTGCGACCATTCCTCTTACCAGTCCAAAGACAACTGCTTCGTGAGAATGGATATCATATATATACTAGCTCCATGAGCTGCTTGTAGAGATACTTGCTTTGCACGGCCGTCTACTTGTTTAATTCCAGGTATCCAAGAGTGGCCTTTCATCGACACCAACACAATGTTGTGACAGTTCCTCTGCACACGAAACACAACGTCTGCAACTGCTGCAACTATAATGATCGTTTCAAATCAGGGATGCAGACTGTTTGCTGTCTACGTCTGTGTGAATAGTAGATTCGGCGCAGATCCCTCAGAGTAGTTGGTGGGTGTCGTCCTTAAACAACCCTTTCCCAACTATTCCAGGCAGGTTCGATAGGGTTCTTGTCTGGAGAACATGGTGGCCACTAGTCCAGTGACGTTATCCTGAAGGAAGCAACTGACAAGATGTGCACGATGGGGGCGCGAATCGTCTTCCATGAAGACAAAAGCCTTGCCAATACGCTGCCAATATGGTTGCACTATCGGTCGGAGGATGGCATTCATGTATCGTATAGCCGTTATGGCGCCTTCCATGACCACCAGCGGTGTGCGTCGGCCCCACATAATGTCACCCCAAAACAGCAGTGAAGCCCCACCTTGCTGCACTTGCTGGACAGCGTGTCTCCAACGATTGTCTCGAAGGCATATGCGACACCCATCGGTGAAGAGAACGTGATGCCAAACCTGAGCGGTACATTCGGCATCATGTTGGGCCCATCTGTACCGCGCTGCATGGTGTCGTGTTTGCAAAAATGGACCTCGCCTTGGAAGTCGGGAGTGAAGTTGCGCATCATGCAGCCTATTGGGCACAGTTTGAGTTGTAGCTCTACGTCCTGTGGCTGCACAAAAGCATTATTCAACATGGTGGCGTTGCTGTCGGTGTTCCTTCGAGCCATAATCCGTCGGTAGCGGTCATCCACTGCAGTAATAGCCATTGTGGAGGGGGGGGGGGGGGGGAAGCGAGCGATGGGTGCCATCGACAGTTCCTGTCTCTGTATCTCCGTGTCCGAACATCGCTTTGGTTCACTCTGAGACGCCCAGACACTTCCCTTGTTGAGAGCCCTTCCTAGCGTAAAGTAACAATGCGGACGCGATGGAACGCCAGTATTGACCGTGTAGGCATGGTTGAACTACAGAAAACACAAGACCTGTACCTGCTTCCTGGTGGAATGACGAACTGATCGACTGTCGGACCCCCTCGTTTAATAGGCGCTGCTCCTGAATGGTTGTTTACATCTCTGCGTGGGGTTTAGTGACATCTCTGAACAGTCAAAGTACTGTTTTTTTTTTTTTTGTGGTTTTAGGGCGCACAACTTCAATGGTCATTAGCGCCCTGACTACTCTAAGAATACACCGCGAGGCACAAGTTGACCACAACAACTAAAAGGGAAAACACGATAAAAGACAGACTGACAGGCATAGGATTAAAAAACAGCATCATCAAATGTCCTTAGCGAGGTGTGTCAAATTGATAAAACGAAGAACACGAGCAGCTGCTCGTGGGTCATCCGCTAAAATGGCATCGAAAGTATTTGGCAGGTTAAGATCGAGGCGCAGTGTGTTAAGATCTGGACAGGACAGTAAAATGTGTCTAACCGTCAGCAAGTGCCCACATGGGCAGAACGGCGCCGGCGCAGCCGTCAGCAGATGGCGATGGCTGAACCGGCAGTGTCCAATTCTTATCCGGGCTAAAATGACCTCCTCCCGCCGAGAAGGGCGTGAGGAGGACGTCCAAGCCACGGGAAGAGGTTTTAAGGCCCGAAGCTTGTTGTCGGTAAGTGCAGCCCAATCGGCATGCCACAGAGATAAGATGCGCCGACAAATCACCCTGCTAAAATCGGACGAAGGGACACAACAAAAAGCTGTCCGAGGCTGGAGGACCGCAGCCTTGGCCGCGGCATCTGCAGCTTCGTTCCCAGGGATACCGACATGGCCAGGAACCCACATAAAGCTAACTGGAGAACCGACGTCCACCAGCTGCTGAAGAGAGCGTTGGATCCGGTGTACGAAAGGGTGAACCGGGTACGGATCACTGAGGCTCTGGATGGCGCTCAGGGAATCTGAGCAGATGACATAAGCAGAATATCGGTGGCGGCAGATGTAAAGAACAGCCTGGTAGAGGGCAAAGAGCTCAGCTGTGAAGACAGAACAATGGTCATGGAGCCGGTATTTGAAACTTTGTGCCTCAACAATAAAGGAACACCCGACCCCGTCATTGGTCTTAGAGCCATCTGTATAAATGAATGTCATATCGATGAACTTTGAACGAAGTTCCAAAAAACGGGAGTGGTAGACCGAACCGGGGGTGACCTCTTTTGGGAGCGAGCTGAGGTCAAGGTGAACGCGGACCTAAGCCTGGAGCCAAGGTGGCGTGCGGCTCTCGCCCACTCGAAAGGTTGCAGGGAGTGAAAAATTAAGGTGTTGAAGGAGGCGACGAAAGCGAACTCCAGGGGGTAGCAGGGCAGAGACATACAACCCGTATTGACGGTCAAGAGAGTCGTCAAAAAAGGAACGATAAGACGGATGGTCGGGCATTGACAGTAGCCGACAGGCATACCGACAAAGCAGTATATCGCGCCGGTAGGTGAGTGGCAATTCGCCAGCGTCAGCATGAAGACTCTCTACGGGACTGGTATAAAATGCTCCGATCGCAAGTCGTAAACCCCGATGTTGTATGGAGTTGAGGCGGCGTAAGATGGATGGCCGTGCAGAGGAGTATACGAAGCTCCCATAATCCAGCTTGGAGCGGACGATCGACCGATATAGACGAAGTAGGACGGTTCGATCCGCTCCCCACGACAGACCACTGAGAACACGGAGGACGTTTAAAGAACGGGTACAACGGGCGGCCAAATAGGACACATGTGGAGACCAGCTAAGTTTCCTGTCAAATGTAAGGCCTAAAAATTTGGTTGTCTCCACGATTGGGAGAGCAACGGGACCGAGTCGTAAGGACGGTGGGAGAAACTCTTTGTAGCGCCAGAAGTTAATACAAACCGTCTTCTCGGCAGAAAAACGGAAGCCATTGGCGACACTCCAGGAGTAAAGACGGTCAAGAGAACGCTGAAGACAGCGCTCCAGTACACGTGTACACTGCGCGCTGCAATAGATGGTAAAATCGTCCACGAAAAGGGAGCCTGATACATCAGCTGGGAGGCAATCCATTATTGGATTGATCGCGATGGCGAAGAGAGCGACGCTCAAGACTGAGCCCTGTGGCACCCCATTCTCCTGGCGAAAGGTGTCGGACAGGACAGAACCCACACGTACCCTGAACTGTCGATCCATTAAAAAGGAACGAATAAAAAGAGGAAGGCGACCGCGAAGGCCCCATGTATGCATGGTGCGGAGAATGCCCGCCTTCCAACAGGTGTCGTAAGCCTTCTCCAAATCAAAGAACACAGCCGCGGTCGGGCGCTTCCGCAAGAAGTTATTCATAATGAAGGTCGACAAGGTAACCAGATGGTCAACAGCAGAGCGGCGCCTACGAAATCCACATTGTACATTGGTAAGTAGGCGTCGAGACTCGAGCAGCCAAACCAATCGAGAGTTAACCATTCGCTCCATCACTTTACAGACACAGCTGGTAAGCGAGATAGTCGATAACTGGAAGGCAAGTGCTTGTCCTTCCCCGGCTTAGGAATTGGGACAACAATAGACTCGCGCCAGCATGCGGGAACATGTCCCTCAATCCAGATGCGATTGTATGTACGAAGAAGAAAACCTTTACCCGCAGGAGAAAGGTTCTTCAGCATCTGAATATGAATAGAATCTGGCCCTGGAGCAGAGGACCGTGATCGGCCAAGTGCGTTTTCGAGTTCCCGCATGGTGAATGGGGCATTATAACTTTCACAATTCGAGGAGCGGAAGTTAGGTGGCCTAGCCTCCTCTGCCTGTTTGCGGGGGAGGAAGGCAGGGTGGTAATGAGCGGAGCTCGAAACCTCTGCGAAAAAGCGGCCGAAGGCATTGGAGACAGCTTCAGGGGCTACAAGGACGTCATTCGCGACCTTCAAGCCAGAAACTGGTGAGTGGACCTTAGTGCCAGATAGCCGGCGCAGGCTACCCCAGACAACAGAAGAAGGAGTAAAACTGTTGAAGGTGCTTGTGAAAGCAGCCCAGCTGGCTTTCTTGCTTTCTTTGATAATACGACGACACTGAGCACGTAATCGTTTATAATTGATACAATTCGCCGCTGTAGGGTGGCGTTTAAATGTGCGTATAGCACGTCGACGAGCACGTAAAGCGTCTCTACATGCCGCGGTCCACCAGGGGACCGGTACGCGACGTGGAGAAGAAGGAGGGTGAGGGATGGAATATTCAGCAGCAGCGGGAATGACTTCCGTGAGGTGTGCGACCTGACGATCGCAACTTGTAAAGGTTTGATCCTGAAAGGTCGCCCTGGAAGAGAAGAGCTCCCAGTCTGCCTTGGAGATGGTCCAATTAGAGAAGCACGGAGAGGGGGTATGCTGCAGGAGATGGATAACACACGGGAAGTGGTCGCTCGAATATGTATCAGAAAGTGCATACCACTCAAACCGGCGTGCAAGTTGGGGAGTACATATAGAGAGGTCTAAATGGGAATAGGTGTGAGATGTGTCCGAAAGAAAGGTTGGGGCGCCAGTATTGAGGCAGACAAGATCGAGCTGGTTGAAAAGGTCTGCTAACAAGGAGCCCCTCGGGCAGGATGCTGGAGAGCCCCAAAGGGGATGGTGGGCATTGAAGTCTCCAGTTAACAAAAGTGG
Source organism: Schistocerca serialis cubense (assembly GCF_023864345.2). NCBI lineage: Eukaryota > Metazoa > Arthropoda > Insecta > Orthoptera > Acrididae > Schistocerca > Schistocerca serialis. The sequence continues at coordinate 624,246,854 of NC_064644.1, read as the reverse complement.
TGTAGGTAGCTGAGCAATAAGTTGCGTCACGTCTGCCCTGGTAACGGCAGATGACGATGGAGTGTAAACGGTACAAAAGGAAAACGTTAAAAGTGGGGAGAGTAATGCGGATGGCAACTACCTGCAGGCCGGTGTGCAACGTGATGGGATCGTAGTAAATATCATCCCGGACCAGCAACATAACCCCTCCATGAGCTGGGATACCTACCACAGGGGGTAGGTCAAAACGCACAGAGGTGTAGTGTGCCAAGGCAATTTGATCGCATGGGTGTAGCTTCGTTTCCTGGAGGGCTACGACTAGCGGACGGTGCAAGCGGAGCAGCAACTTCAAGTCCTCTCGGTTGGAGCGAATGCTGCGAATATTCCAGTGAATAAGTGCCATCATAAGAAAAGGAAGATGAGAGAAGTGGTCACCTCGAAGGCCGCTTAGGGCCTGGCTTCGAGCGAGCACTGCCGCCGCTATCAGTAGGCGGACAGTCATCGTCCATGTGGTCTATAGGGTCATCGGCCATCTCGGGAGGATGGCCGGGAGGGGGAGCTTCCTCCGCCAGTGAACGGCCAGATGTACGGCTACCAGCGGTGCGGCCAGGCGAAACAGATGACGGCCTGGGGCGGCAACCGCTGGGTGGCGCAGGAGAAGGAATGCGCCGTGGCGGGGAAGGAGAACTGTGCTTCCTATGCGCCTTTTTGGAAGGACGTGTAGTGGAAGTACCGGTCGAAGGCTGGGAGGTCGAGGTACGGAGGAAGTCTGCACGGGATGGTTCCTTCTTGAAGGCCCGTGCATCTGACTTCGATGTCTTCGTCTTAGCAGAAGCTGAGGAAGGTGCTCGTGTCTGTGGGGTGATGGGAGGAAGAGGAGACGTCGACCGCGCGATCTTAGCACTGGCCGAACGGACGACCGTGGTTCTGAAGGTCAGATCGCATGTCTGGGTTGCTACCTCCCGGGTAGTCCGAGGAGAGGCGAGGACAGTACTGTATTTCCGCGCTGGGAGCAGCGTGGGCTTCCTACTAGCCAATAGCTTGCGAGCAGCCGAGGTGGACACTTTCTCTTTGACCCGAATTTCTTGGATACAGCGTTCTTCCTTATAGACAGGACAGTCGCGGGAGGATGCGGCATGGTCACCCTGACAGTTCACACAACGAGGAGACGGAGGTGGACAGTCACCCTCATGGGCATCCCTGCCACAAGTGACACATTTAGCTGCATTGGAACAAGACTGTCTAGTGTGATTGAAACGCTGACACTGGTAACAGCGCGTAGGTGTCGGGACATAGGGGCGAACAGAAATAACCTCGTATCCCGCCTTAATGCGCGATGGCAGCTTAACACTATCGAAGGTCAAGAAAATTGTCCGGGTCGGTACAAGGTCATTGTTGACCTTTTTCATGACCCTATGGACAGCCGTCACGCCCTGCTCAGCGAGGAATGATTGAAGCTCCTCATCAGTCAATCCGTCGAGGGAGCTAGTATACACTACACCATGAGACGAGTTCAAAGTTCGGTGGGCCTCCACCCGGACAGGGAACGTGTACAGGAGGGTGGCCCGAAGCAGTTTTTGTGCCTGAAAGGCACTCTCAGTTTCTAGTAATAAGGTGCCGTTTCGCAACCTGGTACAAGATTTGACAGATCCGGCTATGGCATCTACGCCCTTCTGAATAACGAAAGGGTTGACAGAGGAAAAATCCTTTCCGTCCTCAGATCGAGAAACTACGAGGAACTGTGGGGCAGGCGGTAGTACTTTTGTCACTGTTGGCTGGTCACGTTTCCGTTTTTGAGTCGAAGTCGAAAGAGATGGAGTAGAATCCATTGCGGAGGAATCCCCCATGATTGCCAGCGTCTCCGATGGCGCGTCCTTCCTTGTGGGGACCCTCTCAGAGGGCACTCCCGCCTTAGGTGAATGTTTACACCTCAGGTCACACCTCCCGAGAAACAGACGGAGGGACCAATCGGCATGGTCAGAAGGTATCAGCTCAGGCAATCACCCCTCCCCGGGCCTGGCCTTTACCAGGGGGTACGCGCGTGCCTTACATGTCTACCCAGGGCAGGGAATTACGCGTTACCCCGTCACCGGCTACGCGTGCGAACGCGTGGGTCGGCCTTCAGGCACGCACAGGGAGGAAGGAAGAAGAGGAAAAAGAAGAGAGAGAGAGAGAGAAAGAGGACAGACTGTCTCAAACGCCGAGGCGGAGACCAGAGAAGGCAAGGAGAAGAAGGTAATGAGAAGGCAAGGAGGAGAAGGCAAGGGAAAAAAGGCAATGAGAGGGCAAGGAGAAAAAGGCAATGAGAAGGCAAGGAGAAAAAGGCAATGAGAAGGCAAGGAGAAAAAGGCAATGAGAAGGCAAGGAGAAAAAGGCAATGAGAAGGCAAGGAGAAAAAGGCAATGAGAAGGCAAGGAGAAAAAGGCAATGAGAAGGCAAGGAGAAAAAGGCAATGAGAAGGCAAGGAGAAAAAGGCAATGAGAAGGCAATGAGAAGGCAAGGAGAAGTCAAGGGAATGAGTAAGGAAGACAGTGAGGTCGAGAAGAGCAAGGAAAGGAACCAACAAAAGGAAGGAAGAAACGAGAAGTGAAAAACCAAAAAGACCACGATTATAGGTCGTGGAACCGTCCGTCTCCGGACGCAGGCGCTAACAACCCCCGTGAGGGGGATGGACTCCTTTTAGTCGCCTCTTACGACAGGCAGGAATACCGCGGGCCTATTCTAATCCCCGGACCCGCAGGGGGGGTCAAAGTACTGTGTCTGTGATACAATATCCACATTCAACATCTATCTTTAGAAGTTCTGGGAACCAGGGTGATGAAAAAGGTTTTGTGACGTGTTAATTTACTGAATACGTATACGTATATTTTTTTAGTCAGAGTTAGAAATGATACCAACGTGTACATAGATGATTCATATTTCTCATCACGGTACACGTGAAAGATTGTGAGCGAAACTGGATGAACAGGACAGGGCGCAGCCCATACGCTAGTTCGGGAACTACGGATTGAGGATGAGCACGAAGCCGGGACATTCCTCCGATTGACGAGCGGCGAGGTGCGGTTTCTTCTAGACTCCGTCCATAACGAGACAAAAGTGAGACGAGCAGTAAGATTGCACCACAGTGATTGTTGCCTACCGCTTCACTGTAAAAGCTTGGACTACCTTACCTTAAAATATTTTATTTCACAAAAACGGTAGATTTAAATGTACTGCGTTCCGATAACAATCAGCATTTTTCATGTGATTCGTGCTGCAACCTACAGTATCCCTTTCGAGACCCTGTTTGCAGAATAGGCAGGATCATTAAAGAAGCAGCTACGGTGGTCTGTAGGGATGTGAACATCTAAGCAAACAATCTGACTGGAAAAGAAATAAATCTCATTATTTATTATGAATTCCAACATTGGTAATTTTTCCATTGATATTTTTGGAAGTTCTGGTTCTGTATTTGCTTTGTCGTGTAATACGTATTCATTATTTTTTCAACTATGCTCAAAATACAAAGAAATTCCGGCTACACATGCATAACAGATTGCTGAAAACGCAGTTACACTACATAGAATTTCTGCAAATAGTTAAATCTTACTGACAGCTCTTTCTCATCGAGAATGGTGGTTTCTTACATATCCAACAAAGCGCAGAAGACTGGCCACAAAGATACAGTGCCTACTCGTCATCACCGATTTCGTCTAAATTTATGGTGTACGTAGGTCTTGGCATGAAATAAAAAGGCCAAGCGTTGAGAAAATATTACATGCACTTTGCTGTTGCAACTCTGTGACGTCTATTTTTATTGCAAGAAAAAGAATTTGATCAAAAAGCTACAAAACTGCTCTTACCTCACAGAATGATAAAAATAAATCACATTCCGAGAAGACTGCATCTTTGTGCGTCACCAGCTATACTATTTGGCGAAACGATGCGTTACGCAACAAACTGTGCGGTAGAGAGAACCTTTCACGAATGTGAATCAAGTTTGCTTCGCTATAGAAAATTTTAAGTAAAGTTGTGCAATAAAAAAGAGGCGTTCATAACGTGTGTAAGATACTGAGAAAATTAGTGCTCCTTGCTTTTACGATGAGTATCACTACAGCAAGTGACGCCTTGTATGAAAACATTAACAAATGCAATATATTGACCTATACTTCGGTTTATTTGCAGTGCAAGTGACGTAAAGTTCGAAGGAAAAATTGTTGCACATACGAACTCAACCCCACGACCTTCTGATTACCGTTCTGCACGACATGCATCGTCCAACCAGCACCAAAAATACTGTTTTTCTGAACGTTTCTTGATCTGGAGTTCCCACTTGCGTCACTTTAATTTCTAGTCAAGTCCTGCATACATCATGTACCTGAACGAAATCGTGGTGAGCCAGGGCGGTACCCTTGTCATTGCCACAGCAGATTTCGAGAGAAGCTGAATTTTCCCTCATCGTCTCGACGCGCTACATCGAGAGCACGTGATAACAAGCTCGACTAATAGTGGGAGCCTTTTTATAAACGTAAACGGCGACATAGAACTGTTCTTTTGGAAATGGCAGATGCAAACTATATGTTTGCGTTGACTATGGTTGCAATGTGTGAGTATCTGACAGATGCATTTTCTAACAGTGCTTTGTTTAAGAAGCTAAAACAGTGAACTATTCTCCTGTCGAACGCCTCACCACTTCCTGGTAGGAGCATTCCAGTTTCATAAATTATAGTCAGGGATGATACTTGAGCAAGTAAGTCTTTCTTGCTGAATCTAGGCTCTATTAGACGTCAACCTGCCGCAGAGCGTGTTTTTAACCGCCGGCTCTACTACAAAGTTTCGACATTTTAGTTATTAGTTTTAGGGTATTCAGAATGCCATTGCACTTTAACCCAAACACAGTATCAAACAGTCCTGACTAAGTGTTCAGTCCATAACTTCTTACTGGTTCAAAACGTGTCCTCTTGTATGGGTAATGGGATGCGTGACTGTGGATTCCATAAACAGAGATCTCGTGCCAAATCTCAAGCGTGATGGATGCAATAACGGAAATTGCTTTTCCACTGCAACGAGGGAAACTAAAAAACGCGCCTATATCGCGAAAATATGCGAGGGACGGGTTTAGGAACTACAGCTATTGAAAGTGAACGGAGATCTCAGCGAGCCAAGAACTGCAAGGTTTCTGGGAATAAAGGCTTTCGGGAGACTGAAATAAGGCCAAATACTACTGTGATTTTCGTTTTGTCTGCACCTACTTGCTCGGTTTCTCATACTACCTAGTTCTTCGTCAATCTCATAATGAGAGCAAAATGAGGGTGAGCGTATTTACTACCAATCCCGTGCCTGCTTTCAGTGTAGTTTACTGTGCAGCTGCCTCTGAAATACCCTGCGGAAAACAAAAATTCATCTTTAACTACCTCCTGAGCTTCATTTCCCTCCTCCTACAGAATCAATAACAGAACCGCAAACTAACGCAAAACAATTATGGAGTTACCCACGTACTGTATAGCGCAATAAAATTTTTACGTGATTCTTAGGTAATCTGCTGAATGTTTGTCCTCAGTATTTCCTAACATGTTCAAGTTTCTTGAGGGAAGTCATTGCCCTGCGTATGCGATTTTTCATTTTGAAACGAACACTTACTTCATGATTTTTCGCTATTAGCTAATTTTGTCACATTGTTCACTTTCAAGCTACCTGGTTGTCACATGACGAAAGTTGCAGCAGCTTCAAGAACAGATAAGAGTCAGAAATCTACGTAAAACCTTCTACAAACCGCCATGACTGCGAGAAACTGTTGTCACATATCTTCCACATATTTGTGTGAGGGAAGCTCCGTCTAATCGCATATTTAAGAAGTCACTTGGGAAAGCGGTGGTAACTGGCAACCTACAGACGCATCACTAGACAGCACACTCCACATAAAATGTAAAATTATGAATTAATTTGGTATCACCGTTAAATGACGTTACAGGTTTCACAGATGCCAATTCTTTATGTCAAGTGATTAATTGCAACCCTTGTAAGGGTCTTTGTCGCTGTTCCACCATAAAACGCATTAAAATCCGTTGGTTCGTACTTCAAACAGATCGTCCAAACAATAAGACGCAACTTTACTAATGTTTCTACCACATGCAGTATATGATTAGCAGACGTGAAAATTTTTTTCTTTACAACGTAGTCGTACCTCCATCCGTAGTTCAAGACAGTATTTTGTCTAGAAGCTTCGCATATCTCTCAAACATTTTAATCATTAGATGTTCTGCCTAACTTAGTTCAGGCATACGTAGTAATGAGCCTTTGGCCAAGGGTTTGTTTCTTTTGTTTAAGCTTTTTATATCTCAGACGAAACACTCGTGCAGTTGAATTCGCTGAAATGAGTCATTTAATTTTAAAACGTTGACAGTGTCATGTGCAATTTTATTTGAAATGCGAGCTAACGGATTTTAATGTGCTTTTGGCTGGCATAGCGACAAAGACCAGTCATTTCAACCTGAAACCAGCGTTTTACGAATTGTTTTTTAGTACCTGTCCCTTTGGCATGAAACCCCCGATTCTGTGGCAAGACCGACCTTGTGAAGATTCTACAGTTTCAGTGACGAAATTAAGCAGACTGGTTCCAATGACATTGTACTTTGAGACAAACATTGATGTCAGCTTCAGCAAATTAGCTGTCATGAAACTCAGCTATATTAAGATCATACAACCGTAAAAATATACTTTCCTTTGACACCAGGGTCTCACAGCTTCTAGATCTACCTGGATACATCACGCAACAATTCTCAAAATTGCTGGTGACACTGGTTAAGTAACGTGAACTTCCCATTACTCAAACTACCTTCCACAACACACAGAATAAATAACAGTTCTTACAAAACAACAAAAAGTGTTGAAAAGAAACGAGCTTTGAATAACAGCAAGATCAAATTTCATTAAAAATAAGGTAGCTAGGAGGGATTGGATACACTATCCCACGCAGAAGCGTCAGATAAACGGGATAAGCTTAGTGCAAAGTGCAGTACGCTAATATCGTAAAAATATCAAAAGCAGTATGTATTCTTTTTGATAAGAATTTATTATCACCAGCAGAAAATGTTATGGGCATCTACCATGAGATATCAAATCATACCACTCAAAATCGTGAAGTTTCAACCTGAGAAGGTTATGGGAAATGAAACAAGCAAGGTAATCCTAACATTAAAGAACAAATACTCAGCTGTGACGTCGAACCCTGAAGAAAGTGCATAGAAGGAACCACAACTTGCCTCAATCTGCAGTATTAAGGAGAAAAACTTAGTAGTCTAAAAAAAAAACACTTAAACCAGTGCTAAGAAGCGAAGTAACCTACAATAAAGGCTTCAAACTAGAGCTCAGTATCATTGTCCCCTAGATTTAATATGGTTTTTGAAATGGTTATTTTAAATAAATAAATGCAGCATGGCTTTAGGAAAGAATGGATGAAGGAATGAAGAGAAGAGGTATAATATTACATCTTTCCAAAGCCTCTGACAGTCAGCCGTGGGTCGCTCATGAAATTTAAGACATACAACATTCAGTCACTGTTAACTTACTATAGCAAGCAGTGCACCGAATTACTACTACTACTACTACTACTACTACGACAGTTCTTCCACCTTCATCTGGTAAGCTATGCTGAAGACACCACCACCCTTCTATTTTACCAGCAAAGCTGAGGGATTAGAGGCATTTGAAACTGAAGGAGTGACAGAAGTAACCACGTATTTTCCTACATTGAGGGCTAAATTCTCAAGTCAGTAAATCTGTTACTAACATTAAAACAATTTGCTCTAATGAGGATAAAATAATATATGTGATATTAAATAGGAAGAAATAGGTAACAAATTTCTTTGTGTCCTTCTGGACAAAAATTTTCGTCACGTAAACCACATCTATTCTGTGTGCGAGAAAATAAGCGGTGGGTTCCACCTGATACGCGAAGTGGCAAAAACAGTTCCAGCTCAATCCCTAAACATGGGATAATTTGTTAATCACGATACTGAAGTGTGCGGCCGCGTGGCAGGACAACACCTGAATACACTGTTGGTATTGTAGATAAAGGCAATGAGGTTAATGCACAGACTAAGGTCCGGAGAGTCCTCGTGTGAAATCCTTGTCTGACAAATATTTAACAATATATTCCTTATATTTGTATTAACTTACTATAGTTTTTGTGAACAGTAAAAACAAAGCAAGCAAATGTGATACACGCAACTACGACACTAGAAGTGGGATAACAAGATCATTCAGAGGACAAAAATATAAGAATAGTCCATATTTTAATAGGTATGTATGGTTCAACAAGCTGCCACATACTTTAAAAATTTGTGAAACAGGGGGTTAGCTTTCCTAGTAAATACCTGTTTGCACTAAATGAATTCCAAGCTGAAGGCCCTCGATTGCAATATGTAATATGTAAAGATGAATGTATTGTGTATCACTACTGTATGTATTGTTTATATTAACTGATCACTCAACTAACGAATGACGTTTGGAAAAGGGACCAGCTTAATGATGGTAACAGTACTTACTCTACCCAACACCACATCGAAAGTAGTTCACAGGGGCGACTTCTGAAGCATTCCATATAAAAACTGGCTTCAGACAAAGTGACAGGCTAACACTACTACTCTTCAACTGTGCACTGGAATATGTAATGAGCGAATGGTAAGAAGATAATCAAAAGAAAATAAGAATTGTGTGTGCGACAAATGAAGTTTCAACTTCTTGGGATTTGCTGATGCTCTTGCTCATCTAGCCAACAATACTCAGGAAATAATACAAGTTAAATCGCTACAAGAAACAGCACAGGAAATTGACCTTAAAATATCATTCGGAAAACAAGATTACGTTGTCTTATCCGACTTGCAAATTAAATTACAGTATAACAGGGAATCGAAACTGAGTTACGTATTGGACATCTCCCCTCCCCCTTGAATTTGTGGCCGTGGCGTCAAAGATTCGTGGAACATTCCTTTGTCTAGTTTATGTTACAAGGTGGCAAAGCCAACTAATGTGACAGTAGAATGTATGGTCGAGGTAACAAATTACCTAGTAGCGAAGACTAATATCTACATCTGTGCCATATTGAAAAACGGATGGGGGGGGGGGGGGGTCCAATACGCAGCTTTTACCCAAAACTGTTAATAAATTTGAATATTTAGGTGAAATCGTAACAATCTAAATGAGAACTAAAAATGGCAAAATACAGCAATTGAAGAAAGAAAAATACATTACTAAACAACAAAAAAGCGTGTCTATAGATGCTAAATTAAACTATTAAACAGTTACACGACCAGAAATGACATATGCAGCTGAAAAATCTTCAAAATTACTACAGCAGAAATGGACCAAAGACAGAAAGAAGAATTAGGAGACCAACAATATCTCAGTAAATGGGCATCGGAGAATATACATAGACATACATAAAATCATTGGATAGTAACTCCGAAGTAAACAATACACAAGAAAACAGAACTAATAACTAACACCATCAGGAAGTATCGTGTATCGTTCTTTGGACATCTTATGAGAACACCACAGAAAAGAATTAGTACAGGAGTAATAGAAAAGCTGTGGAATAGTAAGAGCAACATTAAATGCGTCACACAAATTTAGGAAGACATAAAAACTGCAAATTATAGAGGATAATTAAAAAATCAAAATACTGGAAGACAGGCAAACGAGACCCCAAACGAAGATCAGGGGAAGAACTACAGGAAGAGTCGTCTCGTAAGAAGAAAGAAAACATCCGAGAGAACGAAGAAATATCGACCAGACAGATTAAAGCACCCTTTACGTAACAAATTTTAACACTCCTTGCACAACCACTGTGTTATTAATCGCAATATTTAATTATTACTGAACAATTGTATTGCAGAACAACACCAAGAAATTCTATAAACCTTCGTAAATTTAATGGAAGTGCTTACATCAAGTACATAACTTAATAATTATGATTAAATAGTCCACAGAGCCGGTCGAAAATGGAAATAATTCGTTTAATCTCAAATTTTCAAGCAGTGGTAAAAGGGAGCGCCGTGAGCAACATACTAAGAATTCTGATAGGAGGAAAAGCGGTGGGGGAGGATAGAGTGTGAGGAAGTTAGTGTAGTTGGAGACCACTTTTGTACGCGTTTCTGTAACAACTCGAGAACAGACTACTATTACAAATGCTTACCGTTAAAACATTGAACTGCATTACATACGCTAGAAAAATATTCTATTCATTTTGTTTTAGTCTGCGCGAATACAGCTAGAAAATATTGAAGATCTCGTATTACACGGAGGCCCTGTAACTTTGGTGTTTCGTCTAGGTAAAGCGTGGTATTGCCGCCCCCCCCCCCCTTCTCTCTCTCTCTCTCTCTCTCTCTCTCTCTCTCTCTCTCTCTGACAGAGAATAATAACACCTTTCCAGACCAATATTAACCAAAAAATTTAGCACACGAAGTTCTGCACAGTAAGCACAATCCAAATACGCAAAACCAAAACCCGTGGCATTGTAACTTCGCTTGACCTGTATTGCTTGAACGAAACCCTCGATACCAGATACTCACACACATCTCTGAAAACTGATACCGCACATTTCACTTGGTCATTATAGCAGAAAAAAGAAAGCCCATAGTGACGAAAACAAACACATTGAAATCGTAAAAACCCATTACGTAAACCTTCACATACCATATCTAACACGAAGTCCACAGTACAACAAACGAAAACTCTCCAGACATAGTACAAAAAATATGACCAACCAATAATGGTAAACTGATGTCGACACCTACCAACCACTAACAACTGCCAAATACCAACAAGAAAACTTCCTAAATTAATGGAAAGAATCGTCCGTTATTGGTCGAACACCCTTCACCCAGAGCTTTTCGAGTTGGATGGATACGAAATCTGAAGTCATATGATGGAAGGAAAACCTGTAATGTAAAAAAATAACATCGCAGCCACTGCTGACAAAAATCAACCATCTATTGAGTCGAAACAGGCAATATAATAATGTAATATGTCTGATGTTTACTGTAAAAAAAATATTCACAATGAGCAAGCTATTAGACAAGTTGTATCAGAGGGCCGGTTCAATGAGTGAAAGATACCTTAATATCGGCCATTTTTATTTTTACCTGCATAACATGTTTACAAGAACATCAACTAAAACAGGAACACTGTCATTTTCTTAAAACTTAACGTCCCTGCAAAATACAATTTACAAGAAATATCAGAGTTCACTTACCATGGCTGTTAACTTGATGCAAAAGTCGTCCCCTCTCGCAAACACCAAAGAGTCGTCCCCTCTCGCACGCAAACACCAAAAACTCTCCTCCTCTCGCACGCAAACACCAAAAACTCTCCTCCTCTCGCACGCAAACACCAAAAACTCTCCTCCTCTCGCACGCAAACACCAAAAACTCTCCTCCTCTCGCACGCAAACACCAAAAACTCTCCTACTCTCGCACGCAAACACCAAAAACTCTCCTACTCTCGCACGCAAACACCAAAAACTCTCCTACTCTTGCACGCAAACACCAAAAACTCTCCTCCTCTTGCACGCAAACACCAAAAACTCTCCTCCTCTCGCACACAAACACCAAAAAGTCTTCTCCTCTCCCACGCAAACACCAAAAAGTCTTCTCCTCTCCCACGCAAACACCAAAAACTCTCCTCCTCTCGCACGCAAACACCAAAAAGTCTCCTCCTCTCGCACGCAAACACCAAAAACTCTCCTCCTCTCGCACACAAACACCAAAAACTCTCCTCTCGCACGCAAACACCAAAAACTCTCCTCTCGCACGCAAACACCAAAAAGTCTCCTCCTCTCGCACGCAAACACCAAAAAGTCTCCTCCTCTCGCACGCGAACACCGAAAACTCTCCTCCTCTCGCACACAAACACCAAAAACTCTCCTCTCGCACGCAAACAGCAAAAACTCTCCTCCTTTCGCATGCAAACACCAAAAACTCTCCTCCTCTTGCACGCAAACACCAAACACTCTCCTCCTCTCGCACGCAAATAGCCAAAACTCTCCACCTCTCGCACGCAAACAGCAAAACCTCTCCTCCTCTCGCAAACAGCAACAACTCTCCTCCCTTCCAAACAATAAAAACTCTCCTTCCTGTCAAACAACAAAAACTCTCCCCCAAACAACAGCAGTAACAAAACTCAAAACAGTAACAACAAAACTCAAGACAACAGCAACAAAACTCAAAACAACCGCAGCAAAAACAACAAAACTCCTCTCAACAACAAAACAACGCCGTAATACTTCGATCTCTACTTCTCTAATCAAGTAAGACGAATAACCCTCAGCTGTTCGTGTCATCCGTTGCAGCCGTCAGGCAGATCACGTGACTCGATAACAGCGCCTCTTGTGGCGCCCCACCAACTGACCGTCTGACAAATTGGCAGTGTGTCGGTGTTTTGACTGACCGACCGACGAACTTTTATTGTCGTAATGTCGGGCGCGTCCGACCAGTCGACAACCGAACCAAGAAATTGTGTCGTGTGTAGCACGATCGTGCCAATCGCATGAGTAAAACTCCTGTTCTGACAAAGCTCTCGGAATTAAATACTGTTGTAATATACATTTCGACGTCCGAGGCGGACGAAACTTTAAGGACAAAGTTTTTAGTGAAATTCAAAGACTGCATATGTTTTCGCGACACATCGTGCGAGGAGTATAACAATAGAGATGCAAGAAATGATGCACTTTTTTCATTTTCTAACGAATCCATAGTGGTTTCTCTATGTGCAACACGTGATTAAGCCTGTCTATCTTCTTTATTTCTGTTTTTACATTTTAATTTCCCTGTAGTCCAAACTGTGGGATCTTTCATTTTTATTTATTTATTTATTACAATTCTAACGCCAAGCGAGTTGGCGCAGGGGTTAGCACACTGGACTCGCATTCGGGAGGACGACGGTTCAATCGCACGTCCGGCCATCCTGATTTAGGTTTTCCGTGATTTCACTAAATCGCTCCAGGCAAATTCCGGGATGGTTCCTTTGAAAGGGCACGGCCGACTTCCTTCCCCGTCCTTCGCTAATCCGATGAGACCGATGACTTCGCTGTTTGGTCTCTTCCCCCAAACAACCCAACCCAACCCAACAATTTTAACAGTCACAAAATGTTTTATTTCTTATGTATCTGTACGGATGTAGATGTAGCAGATGTATTTACTAGATGATGCGCGCCGCCCTCATGTGTAGTCCTTCTTGTTCAAATATGAAATGAGATTCTGAAATTTGCAGGTCATCTTTTGTACTACATCCGTAAGTAAATTAGTAACGTTTTCGTGATCGTCTTTTGTTTTATTTATTTTAATTTATCATGATTTATTACCTCTGTCAGCTATAAATCTCGTTGTACGTTTCCCGAATAATTTTAGTTAATAATTGTAGCGGTATGAGAGTACTGAATCTTAGGTCTGCCGCCAGTGGCGAGCAATCGTAATACAGCTAACAGTCTCTCCTCGAAGTTTAGCACCTCTCTCAGGACTGCATTATTTTTCCTTTAACAAACGTTTTATGATGTCCAGCAGCTTCGAAATGCATTATTCACCCTTCTAAAATAATCAGGAAAATTATAAGCTCCCAGCCTGAACATGGGTGTATTTCTTCCCTTGGATTGGCCACTTCTTCGCCCACAGCTTTCTTTCTGCATTTTTCCCTTCTTACCTTTAAAACAGCCAATGCAAACCCCGTTATTATTTTTTATGAAAAACCAGGCCGGATCTCTTAGAACAAAAACGCAGTGAACTGAAGATAAAACAAACAACAGGGCGGCACTATAATCGCCGAGTACAGTCGGTTCGGACGTGTGTAGGCTGCGATCAATTTGGTCATTCTGTCATCCGATAAATTAGTGTGTAAGTGCAGGAGCCTTGTATACTCAAATATTGTTCATTTAGACCCTAAACCGATGACATATTCGTATTTCCTGCTTTCCGACGCTGAGCTGTCTCTGTTTCCTTTGCCTGGTCTTTGATGATAGCCAGCGCAGCTGGATAAATCTTTTCGTTCTGGTGCTAATTTTAATTACTTCCGGTTGAAAAGTGGACAATTGTTCCCAAAGTACGGAGCACAGGTTCTTAGTGACACCAATTTCGTGGACAAATTGTGGTTCCCTATATCTGGACCAAATTAATTCCAATTTCGTAGGGGGGGGTGTAGGTTAGAGTTTAACGTGCTGTCGACAGCGAGGCCATTAGAGACCGAAAAATGGCTCTGAGCTCTATGGGACTTAATATCTATGGTCATCAGTCCCCTAGAACTTAGAACTACTTAAACCTAACTAACCTAAGGACATCACACAACACCCAGTCATCACGAGGCAGAGAAAAACCCTGACCCCGCCGGGAATCGAACCCGGGAACCCGTGCGTGAGAAGCGAGAACGCTACCGCACGACCACGAGATGCGGACATTAGAGACCGAGCACAAGCTCGGACTATGGAAGGGTGGACTAGGAAGCCGGCCGTCCCCTTTCACAGGAACCATCCCGACATTTTCAGTACGCAATTTAGGGAATTCACGGAAATCCTATACCTAAATGGCCGGACGCAGGTTTGCACTGTCAACCTGCCGAATGTGAGTCCAGTGTGCTAACCACTGCGTTACCCCACTCGATAATTTCATAGTAGTTTGAAGGAACGATTCTGAGGTTACAAGCAAACCTCCGAGAGAAACCGTGGTCAGCCACCCAACCGAACTTTCCTCAAGCATTGCCAGTAACTCCCCATAGTGTGTTGCCAGTGATCTGTCGTAATGTTGCTTCGGTATACTACATACCTGGTAAGATATAGTATTGAAACCCTTCAACACTGAAGTCAGAAGCCTGTTAGGAGACATCGGAATCTGCTACTGCGAAATCTAGATTTTCGAGCTCTTTCTCTTATTCAGTTACTATCAGTGTCCCACTGTCAGTAAAGGACCCTATCCCACACATGCCCAGTTCACCGACCGACCGATAAATTGTGCGTGTGTAGCTTGTTGACCGACCGACCAACTGTACGCCTGTAGGCTTGTTGGTCGAAAGACCGATTTTTCTTTGCGGTTGGTTTGTTAGGTAAGACTAGCAGACAGCCGCACCCGCCTCCCCGCGGCCCCATTCACCGTACAAATTGTGTAGTCTGTCGTGCAAGCCGCCCCACAACAGTTCCTTTTCAGTCACCACGCGCGGGGTTCAGCGCACTCCGAATGTGGCTAACACGGTAGTGTGCGAGGCAGACGAAATTTTTATGACAGAGTTTCTGGAAAGTTTTCGAGTCTTCAGATGTCTGTGGGACGTGCCGCGCGAGCAGTATAGCAATAGAGGGGTAAGCAATGAAGTGCTTCTTTCATTTTTAACAAATCTGTAGTAGTTTCATGTGGCAAACAGAGAAAATAAAACATACACAGTTTTGTGAATAATGGTTAGTCGTCTGTCTGTTTCTCGGTTTTATTTCCAATACTCACCGGAAATGAAGTTAGATAACGTTAAATAGAGACAGATTGGATTTTTATTTCGTTTCAGATACGTATCGATAGTAGGAACTAAAAACCGAATTATAGACAGTACACGGACTTTCATTCATGAAATCCACTTGGTTCATTATTAGAAGTGTTACAAAAATCCAACCTATCGTCGCCTGTTCTGCTATGAAGAGCAAAGTGAAGTACTTTTCTTTTCTAACAACTGTTAAGTGCTTCACTTCTTATGAATATGTTGGTGAATTTATAATATGCGCCGCCGCCATTTGCAGTCGTCCGAATCTGAAAGGAGTTTCTTGAAATTACAGGGGATATTATTACTACATACGAACATAAATTCATAAAGTTTACATGAATATAATTTTCGTTTCGCTTCTGCTTTATCACGAATATTTCCTCAAGCAACTAAGAATCACCCTGCAGATTTCAAGAATCTTTTTAGATAATAATTCTGTGGATTAACTGCGCTGAATCTGAGGTCCTCGTAAATTCTGCCAGTGGCTAGAAATCGTATGTGGCTATCGTTTGACGACGTTCAGGAGCTCCGAAAAGCATTTTTCATCCATTCTTAAATAATTCCGAAAATCTTCGGGTCTCTGCTCCGTAAGTAACAAAGCGTAGGTGCATTTGGTCCATTGCAATAGCCATTTCTTTACCTACAGCTTTATCACGGCTTTTTCTGGCTTTGTTAGTTCGAACAGCCAAGCCAAATCCCAATTCTTTTCCTGTGGAATACTAACAAGGGAACCTCCCCATCGCACCCCCCTCAGATTTAGTTCTAAGTTGGCTCAGTGGATAGACCTTGAAAAACTGAACACAGATCAATGGAGAAAACAGGAAGAAGTTGTGTGGAACTAGGAAAAAATAGGCATAATATACAAACTGAGTAATCCATGTGTAACATAGGCAGCATCACGGATAGTGTGAGCTCAGGAGCGCCGTGGTCTCGTGGTTAGCGTGAGTAGCTGCGAAACGACAGGACCTTGGTTGAAGACTTGGCTAGAGTGAATATTTTAATTTTTTATTTTCAGTTCAGGCACTCACACAAAATCAACTTCGATCTACAAAATTCCAGGACATGTTCAGATTTGCTTGGACATATGCAGGATTTGACTGTCTACACACGGAAAAATTTGAAAACGTTAAAAACATATGTTTTGACAGAGCACAGGGAAAACTTAGCGACTGTGAAACTGTTGCATTCATTTGTTGCAGTTTGTGACAAACTCTTATGTTTTCATCACTTTTTTTGGGAGTGATTATCACATCCACAAGAAAACCTAAATCGGGCAAGGTAGAAGAATCTTTTTACCCATTCGCCAAGTGTAAAAGTTAGGTGGATCGACAACATATTCCTGTCATGTGACGCACATGCCGTCACCAGTGTCGCATAGAATATATCAGACGTGTTTTCCTGTGGAGGAATCGGTTGACCTATGACCTTGCGATCAAATGTTTTCGGTTCCCATTGGAGGGGCACACTAAACTTATTGCAGTGAACAGAAACGTCAATGAACGAACGGACAGATCATAACTTTGTGAAAATAAAGTAAAATTTTCCCTCAAGGGAAGACTTGAACCAAGAACCTTTTGTGCCGCAGCAGCAGACGCTAACAACTGGAACACAACGATCCTGAGCGTACACTATCATTTATGTTGCCTATTTTGCGGATGGACTAGTCAGTTTGTATATTTTGCTTATTTTTTTCATAGTTCCATACAACTTCTTCCTGTTTCTCGAGTGATCTGTGTTCAGTGTTTCAAGGCCTATCCACTGTGCCAACTTATAACTAAATCTGAGGGGGGTGCGATGGGGAGGTTCCCTTCTAAGCGGTATCGCGTAGAACAGAACGTCATAACCAGCTCTAGGAGCAGGGCGGCGCTGAAATGAAGTCGGTCGGGACGTGCGTTGTGTAGACTGTTACGAAATTTGTCGGTCGGTCAATAAACTGTGTAGAAGAGCAGTTGATGTTCGGGCGAGCTAGTTTTGCATGACGGAGTAATCGAGCACAGACTGCCTGGACAGCCTGCCGGAACCAGTCAACAGTGGCCGAGCGTAGAGGCCATGGCCAAGTCATACGTAATGTTAGTTCCAAAAACGTTAAACGTACCTTCATCCCTGCGCAACTACATCCAGCACAGGATTCTCATTCGTGGTGTATTTGTAATCATGCAGAGTGAGGAAGTATTTGCAGTAACAAGTAAAACTGAAACCAATGCGTAAACGTAGAGGAAACGGGAGTGTCCAAAAAGAGAAGTAAGGAATAAATATTTGTTGTAAACTAAAGAAATTCTACAGCATATGTCACGCGTAAGCTGACCAACGTTTCTGTTTTTCCAGTCGCGAGCAACTCATTTAAAGAAATACAGTTGTATGAAATTCCACACTGACATCTCCTTCAGGAATGTAGGTTGTAATAAAAAAACAACGAAGTTTGTTGCAATGTGTGCTAAAGAGGTGACACGTTTTAGAGGTGAGAGGTGTTTCTGATGACAGTTCCGAAGAAATAGGCTAAGAATTAATTCATCAAGTTGCAAATTATCGAGAACTCAGCGTTTCAGATGTTACGTCAAATATTTCTACTGTAAGTGTGCATGTCAAAGAAGAGGCTTCTTGCAGTGTGAAACCGTACAAGATCTTCTGTTATTAAGTAAGTTATTAATAAAAATTTGTCTACGACAGTTGATATGCGTGGACTGATTGGTATAAAACAGGGCCGGCCATAAATTCTGCACGCGTGCGGTGCTCCTGCACATGTGCAACTTTCGGGTCACAGCGTGCACGCCGCAGCAGTCAGCGTTCATGTGGTGCATGTTTCTACGCACAGATGTCTCTTTATCCACTTGCTGGGATACTCTGTACCGGCGCATTCTAGTGCTCTTTCCACAGCTAGCAGGCCAACCATGGGAAGATGTTTAGCGTATTAAACATTTAAAATACTGTCACAATCTACTCATTGAGACGTCTACTTTTATTTTAACAGTTTAACTCAGTAACACAAGTAATACAGTTAACAACCGTGGATTTTTATTAAGGCACCTTGACTGACGGCACGTAAATACGCGTAATGCTTTTGATCTAGTATTTAAGAAAGAGAGTACTTAGACTCCCAAGAACCTTATTCATGATTTAAAATAACATTAAACTAATGCAAGGTTTCCTATAACTAATTCTCGGTGCCCTCAGTTACACCCACATAATTTGTCTCACTGACCTCTGAACAGAATAACAGCAGACCTCTCGATGATCACCTGTTATTTCAATACCATTATTGCTATATCTTTCATCAGTTACGTCTGAAATCTGCATAATAACCGACAATTAGATGAATGTTATGTTTTATCGACTTCAGCTGAGCGTAGCCCTTCACGCATTAAAAAAAAAATATCTAAATGTAAGTATACATTGGCAGAATCGCTTTAATGACCAACTCTCCTGACAATAATGTAACATGGAGCAGAATGAGGCAATGATGCACAGTTAGTAAACAATAATTTTTAATTATGAAAGGAATAAATCCAAACACGTTTATCACTGTTCATGAGAAATGATAACAGAGTTGATGTGTCCCATCCATTTTCTTAAGCACAATTAACACTCGTGTTTGTGATATGTATTGTAGTGTCTTTCAATTGAAAACTTACACTAGCCGCTTATTATTCGGCGGCACAGCATACACTGAGTTTTCACCAACGGCTACAAAAAGAATTGCAGTTCCCAGTCATTTTTAAACGACTGAGAACATAGATCTCCCGTCATTTAATTTTTCACAGTATTTGCCATTTCTCAGTACTTCTCTGTTAAGGTTACGGTTACCAGGGGTAAACGAGACTGGGAATGTTGCGCTCTTGCTTGTACCACATAAACAGGGAAGTGGAGCCCCTCCGTTCATTTAGGACACATGTCTAATAACAGATGCCACTGTCGCACATGTGCAGCACTTCCGCACGTCTGCACACTGTGATGCGTTTGGCCGGCCCTGGTATAAAAAGTGCATTATTTGACACAGCACATTACGTAAGCACAGATTGGTCTCTTGTGAATAACGTTCTATTTATAACCGAATTCCCGGACGTTAAGCTGACAGGAGTAAATACAGGGTGTATAAGAGGACAAGAAAAAAATTCCCGGATTTCTCGGTTAAAATTACACTTTCTCCCGGGTGAAAATACACTTTTTCCTTGTTAAGTGACAGGGTACTTTTCCTCGAAACTGTAAAACTTATCAATCCCTTGAATGGTTATGGTTTTATACATCAGTGTAGTACTTCTCGGCTCTTTAGAAAACAACATTCAGTAAAAAAAAAAAATTGGAAACGTGTATGCTGCATATTTTCGTGTTACGAAAGTGTAAACTTAAATTCCGCATGTCACTTTCTGAAGCATTGAAATAAAGCTTGCAATGCGCTTTTGTAGCCAGTCATAGCTCATGTCACGTGATCTCGCCAGCCGATGACATCGAATATTCGAGCATAGGACACATGATAGCAATACCACCGTTAAGTAGTGCGTGCACACAGATAGGAAACGTTAATGGTTTAAATTAATATACATATTGTTACTACAAGAAGAGTTTTCACATATAATCTTGGTCTCTAAGATTAATAAGCTGCAAGAGAAGCTAAGCTTTCACATATCATGTTGATCTTTTTTGCGCACGTTACACTTAGACACATCCCACAAATGTGCCAGTAAAATTTTTAACAAGGACATGACTGATCTTCTGAGCTCGAAATTTTTCTAAATGTTCGTACCAGACTTGATTTTTAAATGAGTCAAACGCTCTGTGATTTAAGGAATTCATCGTAAATTCTCGCACATATTTCATCTTACATAAAAGAAAATTTACTTTGAAACTAACGCTTTTCAAATAACCATTCGCAATATTTCCCCGCGACCTGTTAGAAATAGGTTGTCTCAGTAGCCAGCGCCAGATAACAGGCGCCAGATAACAGGCGCCAGATAACAGGCACCACCGCGCTTGCGCAGCTACTAGGATTCTGGAAGCTCGTATGTTCGTAGGTGTAAGACATTAAAAGATCTTACATTGTCATAAAAGAAAGAAATCAGAGGATACGCAAAGAGCATCGGAATTTCGTGAACCACACTAAAACGCGTAATTCGGCTTGAAGTGCACATTCGTATGTCCAGATTCGAATGTAAATTTTCTTGGAGTACCAGTAATGTATTATTTCATCTTTGGTTCTTCATTATAACATAATTTCATACGTGCTAGAAGGTGAAAACATGCACTTTTGAAATGCAGCAAACAGTTGAAACCAGCCAGTAGTGTGGAATAAAACAGTTCGTTTCAAATAAATTGACTGCCTCAGAGGAAAAGATTAATAAAAGCCAAATCTCCTTAGCAAAACGACAAAAATAACTTGATTGTTCTGTAAGGCTATTGATGCTTGACTGTCAGAAAGGTGGAAATAAAATAAAATCTGAAACTAACAACATATTTTAGCCTTCCGTACTCATGTCAATGTATTTTAATTTAATTCACTTGATAGCTCCCAACCACAGAAATCCATTTTGTTTTCACTTGACGTGAGAGCAATAAACGAAGAGAAAACAGCAAAATCACTGAACGTAAACGTCGGTCCCGTGAAGATTATCATCTTTCCCACTATAACTGAGACTATGTGCATCAGAAAAAAAAATCGCAATCAATATTGGATGGGATATTTTGTAACCGGGAGAACAAGAACTCTTCAGAAGATTTGCATTCTTTATTGCCTATAGCTAATAACTCGCTTTTTTGTGAGATAAAATTAAAAATAGGATACATGAAACCAGTAGAAGAGACAAGCAAGACAGTACACATTTCTTCAGTCCTTAAACGTAGCATTTTTTTCTCTTTGTTTCCTTTCTGGGAAAGAATCTTACTTCATCAAAGATCGTCAAATGTTTTGCTACATGAAAAAAGAAATTCTTTGTCTAATACTGAAAAAGCCGTTAATACAAACAGTACCAAATACTTGTGTGGTTTCTCAATCTGATTACGTGTTTTTGTCACTGTCTGCTACATAAAACAAAATAGGCCTGTCTAATATTCTAGCTATTGTAACAAACACCAAATAAACGACAGTTTTGGCACAAATGGTCATTTTTATAACACGAGAAAATATAATTCACGAAGTACCAATATCAAATGCTTGTCAGGCTTACTACAAGCAAAAAGCTTTATGTTCGGAAGTAGTTTCACATTTCATTCATACGCTCCAGCTTCCCAAGCATGAGATCGAAAGTAGTAGTACGAAACTTTTATATAAAATTGGAATCGTCGCTGCTCGGGAGTAGCCGAGCGGTCTGTGGGCGCTGCAGTCATGAAAAAGGTTTCTACGGCTGCCGCCCCATCCCAATCTCCATCGTTCACGGTGTATCCAGTCTCCTTCATTAAGACCTCTCGCACCCATTGCTTCGTTGACGTCGTCTTTCCTACATCTCGCAGGTCTACCGCGCCGCCTTCTTTGATGTGGAGTCCATTACCATACCCGTTTCTGCCATCTTGTCTGGAATACGCTGTAAGTGACCATACCACAGTAGGCGCTTCCTTTCTATGTAGTCTAGGATTGTGCTTTTGACATTCATAACCTCTCTGATCGTATCATTTCTAATATGGTCAAGTCTGGAGTATCCACAACTCCGTCTCCAGAAATCCATCTCGACAGCCAGCAGGCGATCTTTCTGCCTCTGGGTTAGTTCCCACAACTCTGCACCATGTGTTGTGATACTTTCAATAATTGTGCAAGCGTACAATGATCTCTTCTCCTCGAAAGGTAAGAAGCTGATTACTCTAGTCAACAATACGCAGTTCTAGGTAATCCAATGTTTTTAACTGTTACTCGAAGATATATAGTTTGTGGGGGCTTGAACTATTTTGTACCCAGTACCGACTGTAGGGATGAATCAACTTATCGTTGAGGTATGAGTTTGTGGCAATATTGCACTCAACGTGGATTGTGCTGACTGGTAGTACATCTACAGCTTGATCCGATGCATAAAATTTACTGGCGTCCCACACCAAAACACGATCATTTGCAAAACCTAGCAGTGGACCTATTGAATCTCGGTCTAAAGTCGATAGTAGCACTCTCTGCCCGTATTTGATTTAAGGATATTGTTTGCCCGCAGTCAATACCTTTTCCTTACTGTTTTAAGACTTCGTTTAAATCATCAATATCGTAGGCACCAAGTTGTATTTGTAGAATCTCCTTCCAACCGTCAGTTTCCAGATGATCTTCGTGATATTTGGAATGCTGTTATACGCCTCCAGACGAATCAGGGCAATACTCCAGTCCCCTGCACTTAAATCGGAGGAAAGTAATTTGCACGTAATGCTGATACTCGCTCTTTTAAAGTCAGAGTGTATGGCATTGCATCTAAACCTCAAATGATGGGCGTGCGTTCAGTTATGGCTCTTTCATATGTGTGGATGTTCGCACACCGGCTCTGACAAGGAGAGGAGAAAGCGCGCATTCGACTTCTCACCGTTCTGTCTAAATATAGCGCGCATTCCAGAAGTTCGCTGATGCAGGCGAAGGCTAATTTGCCATGGCTGTGATGAGAAACATAATGCGGAGATGCCCGCACAGGTATGTGTTAGTCCTGACATCACCGTAAATTGTAGAAAACACAACTTTTGCTGGTGAAGTAGCGTTGTGAATCTTCAGGCGGTTGTAAATCCCCAAATGAATCGAAATATTGTACTGTATTTATACTTTTCTTAACATACGCCTCCCAATGGATCCCTGGACCCCCCGCAACATCTAAATTTACAATTCCGCACTCATTCGTCCGCCACATAGTCTTCGGTAATGTATCCCGCATAAAGACGCAACGGAATCCAGGAATGTGAAGTTTCTCTTTAACAATATTAATGATACCTTTATTCGTGAGCGTTCGATCAGGTAGGATAACTAACGAACTTTTTTTATTTATGAAGATACCTAGTCCTTTTCTGTATGGTTTCAAGTAGAGACCCTTACCGATAGCTGCTGCTTCCGTGGCCAGATTATGTCTTCTGGCTTCCTATAGATGCGCCTGTGCATTCTGTGTGTTTTTGACGTTTTGGCTACAGCTGCAGCTCCACCTGTAAGTGAACCTACCGCCGCCAGAGCTGCAAAGGTCTGCAACGAGGAACGGAATAATTCCACCTGATGTGTTTGGTAGTGGTAGGACTCTAGGTGGTTTAATTGCAGTCGTCGTCTTCTTCTTCTTCTTCTTCGCTTTCCCTTCGCCCCCCCCCCCTTCAACACACGTTTAGCTGCACACATCGAAGTGAGAATACAGTTTTTGAAAGTGCCTGGTTCGTTCTTCTTCGCCCCAACAGCTGTTCGCGCTGCATTCATATTTCGTTTGCAACTCATCACCTGCATGTCGAACTTAATTTTTCCATGCATAGTTTTATCAACTACGAATGCATCAACGCGCTGACCTATTCGGAGATCTTTTCTTCGCCTTATTTGCTTAGCTCTATCGGCTAATATTCGGTCGGCAACGTGGCGTGCTGGGAGATCTTTATTTGCAGCGAATGCGAGGTCGTGTTCAAGGCAGACTTCGTCTAGTAGGTTAATACCGCTACCACCGCGTGCCAGGCGTTTCTGAAGCTTTCTCAGGCCCACAGAAGTTGTACCCCGGAATGTGCAATTCAAAAGGCAATTTTTCAAAAATACCACCTCCACCTCTTATGGTGTTCTATCATGTATGGTACACTACCGAGGAGACAGAGGTCTACGCTCCCTGTTATACACTAACTCGTCAGCGTCAATCTAACTGTTTTCTGATGATGGAAATACTAACCATTTAACTAGCGCTCTATTCCCGCGACGTCTTATCACGCGTTCGATGAGAAATACATCTGCTTCAGAACTCTTCAGCAATTCTTCTGTGTAAAAGCATCCAGCCATTTCTTCACCCTTGCCATCCTTTAAGATATGTCCTAGGGTTCGTTCTGTGCACTTTGGATACTGTGAATATCTCCGCTCACCAGTTTGGTAACTACGATTTCTCGAACGCTGTCTTGTATTTTGAAATATGTACTAAGTCGCCTACATTGAACCTCTTTTTGCGCGGGTCCAGCATTTAATGTGGAAATATACTTTGTCCATGAGTGAATTATAGCGAACATAGGTCGGTCTCATTTTTATTGTACTATGTTTGGTTCTATTATACCGCGCATTTATTTGTGGGATGATATCTAGCCACTTGTAAGAACCGCGAAGATTAAAAGGTATTCACATTTGAGCTTTGACCATTCTGTTCAAACTGTCCACGAAGCTAGCTTTCAGGTGGGTAAACGTCGAGTAGTCGTGTATCCCGTACCGCTCCATCACAGTCTTGAAATATTCATTGTAAAACTCACCACCATGATCGGTTTCAAGATTGTCTGGGCATCGATTTGATCCTGTCTGCAGCAAACGCTCAAACACTACAGCAACATCTCTACCGGTTTTAGTTTTGACAGGTAATGCCCATGCAAATTTAGAATATGTATCAATAACCATTAAAATGTATTTGAATCCATTATTCTCAAGTGAATATTGACTTATGTCTACACGATTGGCCTGCCACAAGTCATCCAGCCGCTTAATCATAACATGCCTCAGAGGATATGTTTCGCGTGGTGGCTTGTGCAATTCTCGAACTACCGTCTCCATACTTATTAAATAATACCTCTCTCTCAAAGCTCAGAGATTATCGAAAAAACCTCGTTCGAATGAGCTGTACTGCCTGCAGCAGCCGAAGCCATCAACAGTCGAAGTCTATTTGTTCATCCGGCTCATCGTAATATATATACTTCGGGAGTTGATTGCTCACGCCTTTATGCTGAAAGTCTACACCCTCACCAATGCTTTTAGGATGCTCATTCAGTAAAGGTTGTATAATGGCTCTGTATTTAGAGTTTTGCAGGTTTCTCAGTGTTCTGTCAGGAATTTTATACAGCTCAGTCAATTGCAGTATTTCACCATATACTTTGCGATTATTGGTAGAGTATTTCAAGTTTTTGAGGGCCTTAGGAAGATAAGATTCATTAAGCCAGGTGTTCTTTTAAACTCTGTATCCCCGATGCGTGTCGTGCTATCATATAAACTTACAGTTTGAGCCTAGCATGTACGGTCTCTCCCCACTGACACCAAATGTTCTATCTTACCCGCTCAATACTGGTTGGTGAATTCTGCGATTGAATCATTATCACGCGAAGCCATCTTACTGATAGATTCGGTAACAGGTTTAAAAGTTTCTCTTAATGTTCGCTCGCAACCCATATGCCCCATCCTCAGCTAACGTAATTTCTCTGGAACTGCTTTGCGTGGCTGAATGACTTTATGCTTTGTCGACATCTCGAAGCATACTAATCAGAGCTGCGCATATCGCGTGGTTTTATATATGCTTTGTCATTCTTCTTCTTCCCTACACCTCCTCCTTCAATAACAACCACCTCAGCTTCTATCTTCTCTCCAATTGCGCTAAATCTATTCTCTAGCCAATTTTGGTTAAGTGTAAGAAGTTTATGAGTGTCCTTTAATTCCCTTGCAAGCTTACCGAGTCTTGCCTCAAGATTCTTAAATTTCATATCGGTATACACGTGAGCATTATATGCACACCTAACCTCTCAGATTGAGCATCCGCCAAGCGTGCGAATTTGTCCATGGTGTAGTATCTACTGACGCACTCAGCTATTTTGTACATTTATATATGGAGAAACTGCTGGAAGTTCCGGCTACAACTACCATCATTCAGTTTCCGCCTTTTATCAACAACGAGAAAACCGGATTGTGAGTGATTCCAACAATCAGCACATATCTTTACAAATTCATTGTATGACATGTCAGTCCCAACATGAGCCTGGTAAATGTATGTTAAATTGAGATTGTCTTGTTTGAAGGCTATAATGAGGTTGGCATTATCCCTCACCAACTGTTCTGGGATCCTGGAATACGTCTGAGATAAAATACGTGAACACCCATATGACGACCAAAGCAGAAATATCTACGAATTTGATCCTGCTTTTCGACAGCCACATAGTCAAATATGAAGACAGTGTTAGGCTTTACCTTTTCAGGTGGGGGGAGGGGGGATGTCGTACCTTTCACTGAATGCTCTTACATTACACCATCTACCCTCTCCCCCCCCCCCCCCCCCCACATGTGGGTCCGGGGATTAGAATAGGCCCGAGGTATTCCTGATGCCTGCCTGTCGAAAGAGGCGACTAAAAGGAGTCCCTCCCCCTCAAGGGGTAGTTAGCGCCTGCGTCCGGAGACGCACGGTTCCACGACCTATATTTGCGGTCATTTTGGTTTTTCGCTTCTTCTCGTTTCTTCCTTCCTTTGGTTGGTTCCCTTCTTTTTTCTTCTCCATCTCACTGTCTCACTTACACTTTCCCTTGCCTTCCTCTCCTTGCCTTCCTCTCCTTGCCTTCCTCTCCTTGCCTTCCTCTCCTTGCCTTCCTCTCCTTGCCTTCCTCTCCTTGCCTTCCTCTCCTTGCCTTCCTCTCCTTGCCTTCCTCTCCTTGCCTTCCTCTCCTTGCCTTCCTCTCCTTGCCTTCCTCTCCTTGCCTTCCTCTCCTTGCCTTCCTCTCCTTGCCTTCCTCTCCTTGCCTTCCTCTCCTTGCCTTCCTCTCCTTGCCTTCCTCTCCTTGCCTTCCTCTCCTTGCCTTCCTCTCCTTGCCTTCCTCTCCTTGCCTTCCTCTCCTTGCCTTCCTCTCCTTGCCTTCCTCTCCTTGCCTTCCTCTCCTTGCCTTCCTCTCCTTGCCTTCCTCTCCTTGCCTTCCTCTCCTTGCCTTCCTCTCCTTGCCTTCCTCTCCTTGCCTTCCTCTCCTTGCCTTCCTCTCCTTGCCTTCCTCTCCTTGCCTTCCTCTCCTTGCCTTCCTCTCCTTGCCTTCCTCTCCTTGCCTTCCTCTCCTTGCCTTCCTCTCCTTGCCTTCCTCTCCTTGCCTTCCTCTCCTTGCCTTCCTCTCCTTGCCTTCCTCTCCTTGCCTTCCTCTCCTTGCCTTCCTCTCCTTGCCTTCC
Organism: Schistocerca serialis cubense; assembly: GCF_023864345.2. Lineage (NCBI taxonomy): Eukaryota > Metazoa > Arthropoda > Insecta > Orthoptera > Acrididae > Schistocerca > Schistocerca serialis. The sequence continues at coordinate 624,219,394 of NC_064644.1, read as the reverse complement.
TCTCCTTGCCTTCCTCTCCTTGCCTTCCTCTCCTTGCCTTCCTCTCCTTGCCTTCCTCTCCTTGCCTTCCTCTCCTTGCCTTCCTCTCCTTGCCTTCCTCTCCTTGCCAAATGTGGATAGGACACCAGATGGATCCGCTCCTCTGGGGATGGCAGGATTCAGAGTTTGTCTTGGCCTCATTCCTACCTCCAAAGAACCAGCTCCACAGTCTCTTCTCTCAACAAGACAGTCAAACGTTGACGTATGTGAAATTTGTGTACATACCTACTTTTACAATCTCATCTCATACATTCACGTAAAATTCTGTAACTACGAAATATAATAATCACTACTTAATTTCAAGGAGTGTCTCTCTCTTCCTGTGTCCTTCATATCAGTTGAATGGGCATCACTATATTATATTGAGGGTTATGAACGGATACCATGTACCTGACAAGACAAATTTCGGAGGGGAGCTAAAAAAATAACCTTTAATAAAAATTTTGATTGTTTTGATTTTTTATTTAGAGATAATCACTTATTACTCACAGGTTGTGCATTGTATTTTTTGCATCATTTTGTTATAACATGTATTTTTTCCACTTGCAAGTATTTTTGAGTCAGAACTTTCTCTGACATCTGTCAGATACGAGGTCTCAGTTCTTAACCCTCGACATATGAAAAACTTTAATATTTTTCAAATTTTACAAAATTTTAGTATTTTATTCTATTACTATATTACATATGTACAAGACAATTGGTTGCTATAGTTCTCTGTTTAAAAGACTGTACATAAGAATTACTGAAGAACTACATTTGAAATTGATGAGAAATGGTCCAAATTTAATGAGGAGCAGTACACAAATGGGTGGTTCAATAAATTCACTTTTGGTTTCATCGAATGCCAAATTTCTCTCTCCATATCTTTTTTCTGGACGAGACTATTGATAGGTGGGTTAGTTTCTACGATAATACCAAAAAACAGAGGTTAAAACGAAAAATTTTTATGAATATGTGAAATTGGTCCAATTTTGAAGAACACTAGTATGGAAACGGGTGGTCCAAGAAATATACGGATGGTCTCGTTCAATGCAGAATTTCATGCCCTACAATTTTTAATTGCACTATGTTTTCGATTTGTGAGTCATTTACGAAACCGAAAAATACCACTTTCTCGGGTACATTTTTGCTCCCCCCCCCCCCCCCCCGCACTTTTCCACAACTCGGCTGTGGGGGAAAACCTAGGATAGTCATACTGGGACACAAACGAAGCCATTAAAACAATAAAATTTTTGTAGCAATTATTTCCGATTGGAATGCTAATTCTACTGGACTAATTGTAAATACTGTTTGTTAGGGGGTGTGTGGCAACGGCGCAGTGCCGTATCACGCGAATGAACGCCACAATAGATAATAACATATGCACTAACCGTCGCATGCAGACGGCCGACATAGTAACCAAAATATTGGACATTGATTTACTCCAGGGTATAACTGCTCTCGGAACACAATTCATAGGTTGCAATCACATTCTAGGAAACTGTCGCTGAATAACAATGACAGAAATAATGGACGCAGTATATCGGGACAAAACACGGGGCCTGCGCCTAACTGGACGCCACCCCCGCAAAATCATACCGTGAGCACTTCAGAGGTGTCCCAGGAATGGTCCTCAAGCAACGCTGGTGGGTCATACTAAAACCGCCCCCATCGTACTCACTACGACCGTCAAAAAGGGGGGCGAGTGGAAGTGATAGACGGCATGAAGAGCAGTGGCAGCTGTTGGGTAAGAGCACAAGAGCACATGAACACCTTACCATTTGGCACCTTGCTGATTTATTGGTTATTTTTCTTTGAAAGCTTTAAACATAATGTAGATGGGGTAACCCGAAATAAATTACACCTACCGCACTACGCTACATTGTTCCCCTGACTCAGTGAAACTGAAACTTTGGATCACAATAACGGGCGCACATTCACGGGCCAAATACATACGGATTTGATAAGCAATGTGCACGGTTCACAGCACTCATCTACAAGTTTACATCAATGCCACCAGGTGACAGCGCACTGCAGCAGTCGTTTGCTTGGCATAAATCCCACTAGGCAGTTGGCACACTGCACAGATACGCCAATTCACCCGCTATATGGTAACATTAGATCGGACATTGGTGTATTTTATATACTGGCAAAAAACACCTACTTTGTGAGATTCTGAATGAGATGCAGTACATTAAGTTCTGGATTTTATCCTACAGTAATCCATTTGAGGCACTCAGAACCATAAAGCACATCATTGTCAATTGTGAGTGTAGAGCATTTATTCAATGCTTCTGAAATCTGTTGACCTTTCGGTGGGTCAGGTTTATCGGCACTGTAGGCCCACATTACATGTATATCTGAACATTCAAGAAAAGCTGTCTTACTGGTTTCTCTGATATTCACTTAAATTTGGGGGTCAAGGACAGTGTGCTTTTGGCCCTCGTGGCTCTCAGCGCCTTATTCGTGTTCTGGTCAAGTGACCTCGTTGGTAGATGGCACTAGTTGAATTTAATAATTTCCGTGAAAGGCAGTGTGTGTTTGGAATTGGCTGTTTACTGCGCAGGAATCTGCTTTCTTGTGCAGTGTCAACATCAGTTCTGTTGAACCTGTCGTAATGAGCGTACAGCATTGTGAGCCGGGAGTCCCCCATTTGGGGAAGTTGGGCAGCCGAGGGCAAGTACTTACTGCATTCGACGCCCACATTGGGCTAAATGATGGTGACACAAAACCCAGTCCTCAAATGGAGAAAAATCTTCTGCTCCAGCTGGGAATCCAACCTGGGCCCCTTGAACCTGTATTAAACGCTAACAGAAAACAGAATCACCAGGAAAAGGAAGCAGGGCCTCTCAGACGACATTCGTTGTTTGAGAAAGTGAGGAAATCAAATAAGCGTTACTAGAAGTGAACATTCAACAAAGAAGTGTATAATACGCATAAGCTGTGTGCGTGCATCGTAATAATTCCCGATTATCGGCCTGGAAATCAATTCATTAACTAATACATGAATTGTACATGCATGAATTGCACAGGCATGAATTGCACATTTTTCAGAAAAACTAAAAAAGGCGCGAAAACTGCCACTTACACAAATATATGAAATGGAGAGTAGTGAAAGACTAAACATTGTTTCATTCTTGCCATTAACTGCACTAAATAATATACAAAATAACAAAATTCCACATACATAAATTTTTTCAGACAAGTTGAAAATTATTATTATTATAGACAGCGGCGGAAGTTGTACAAATATCTTGATAAGCATAACTGTTTTACAGTAGATGCTATTAATTTCACAATTGTGTATTTAACTGACTTTAAAAATTTGTGAACACCCAGAAGACACACCTACGAGGAAACCTGATGAAAAGTTTCGTATGCTACGATATAAAGAGGATACAGATATTCGAGAAGAACTGTGAGGAGATTTTAAATCGTGCATGAAACTTAAAGAACTAGTTCAGGCAGCTGTGAATGCTGTAGTGGAGAGCATACCCACGACAGTTGTACTGGACAGAGGACCAGGTATTAACGTCCGTGACGTGAAATTTTCAAAAGTGTAACTAGTAAAACTAGTGTACCGATAATGCCATTCCAAGACTGTGTAGTCTCCGGTGCTACTGGCGCCAAGGGACAATTAGTTAGGTGACTGTGGAATGTGAGGTCCGAACAGTAGTATCATCTACATGATAATGTGTGCACATAATTTCCTTAATAGTCATAGTTGAATATTTGCATGGAAGTAAGGCGCTGCACGAATTTCAAAAAAGTTTGCATTGAAAAACAAGAGTCGCTATGATAACTTTCGGTGCATACTACATTATATTATAGCGGTGTATTAAATTTAGCTAACATACTGAATTTTTGTTTAGACTTGGGACTTGGTGTCTGTCATCGATCTCGAAAAAAACTGCTCTGACGTATCAATGAAGCCACAGTGTAATATCAACATCATCTCTTATATTTCCTCAACTGTTTGAGATATCGAAATGAGATTTTGGCAAATGATAAAACGCAAAGAGACTATTTTTCCTTATGTTTATTATGCAGAACTTCATTTACCGTGTTATTCCACGAACTAGACTTTCTCGAAGAAAGCACATGCTATAGGTTTCGGAACAATATTAGACAGTACACGTTTATATTTATACCGCGGGTGTGGTTTTTCATAAGCTACCGATCTTACTTTTCCTCAGTTCCTCACTTACACTTCATGAGCCACTGTTTCGGAATTCTCTCTGCACAACATGTTTGTGAGGTGAAACTGGAAACTCTGCTGTGCTCTGGCAAAAGAAGCAAGTTTTAACAGGGCAACAAGTTAAAAGTACAGGTATTATTAAAATTCGGCACTCATGATGCTTCTCTGAAAATTACAAATGGTTAATAAACCAGGCGAAAACCAATTCAGCGGAATTCTTTTTTGATATTAACGAAAGCAGAGGTGGCAGATAATACTAAACGAAAATTTTGAGCGTACGCTTCAGTTTAGAACGCACTCCCCCTCCAGCGCTCTGAAGTTCCTCTACAGGGCGTGCCCCTAACCACCACCACCACCACCACCACTACTCTCCCCAAACGTGCCCAGCCGTTCGCGCAGCGTTATTCGGCGCGGGCTCAACGTTTCTCACTGTCAAGAATTTGTCTGTTTCCTGTCTGGTAGGCATGGGATTTCTGCGAAGAGGGGACGCAAAGATCGACCATCTGAACGGAACAAGTTGTAAGTTTCTTAAGGAAAACATCATGTCATGGTAGGTATTGCGAAAAAGTGAAGGCCAAAGTCTCAAACTGATAAAAACTAAGGCTCTGTCCACTAGTGGTGGGCAGTACTGTGTTCATAATGCACTAAAATGTCGGAATACAGGAGATGCCATGATATTTTATCCCATATTCAAACGAAAATAGGCGAATCAGGGCATTTAACAGAACAACAAAAGGCTGAACTAGCTGATTTGCTGAATAAATATTCAAATGTCTTACCGCATAATCCTGGTATCAAGGGGTACGAATATCATGCGCACGTAGTCCCTTATCAGATGTATCATAGGCGCAAACTAAGTTGACACTGCGCGCAGTGGCAACTGTAATTGCGAAATGCCTTCAGGTCATTCACACCAGTCATGCGCCGACTACCAACTTCGTCTGCACATACAGTACTGTCATGTGACGTATTGCTTTCCCTGGGCCTAAGGAGAGGCGGTGCAATTTCTATTGAATTTAGCTTCATATATAGTATTAATAGTTAGGATGGCATTTTGTAGTCAGTCCGGCGAATTTCTCTTCTAAAAATGAAAAAAAAACTTTTCTAATTTTAAAGCATGATCCTTCAAAGTTAAGTGAACCTCTTGTAATTATAGATAGTAAGTATTTCTGTTTAATTCATGACAGTCTCAGACAGATGATCGGCTGTACTAATCTCATGGACTAATGTGTATATGCAAATATATTTGTAGAACAACTGATCAAGATTTGGACACAAGCTTTGAAGCAGTAGAAGTACGCTTTGTTTCATGGACTAACCACAGTGGCGTGTAAAGCTAGGAATTTTAGATATGTTCTGAACAGTACAATAGTTAATTCAAAATAATTTGGGAAAGTACTAATTTATGACAGATACATGGTATGGGAGTGAATATTAAAATGTACACCATAAAATCACACTTTTACTGTAAGCACAACCAGTATGGGTAGGATATACCAGCAAGCAAGAGAAATAAAAATCTTTAGCTATGCAAGCAAGGCACAAATCTGTAATTGTGTATGGCTTATGTTTAGCTTATTTTTACAAACGTAGTTGCTAAGTTTTGGCAGGAGCCAGTAATTATTTTCTTGTGAATTTTTCTACATAAATAAAGCAAGCACATAGTACTAATAGAAAAATCTAGGAAATGAGTTGCTTATTGAGTCTTGTCAATCTCGTAGTTACACAAAATTTCTCTTTGTGTGTGTCTGGATGCCCATGTTTGATTCGCGCACGCGGCGGACGGTTTATTTACCCATTTTTTCCTGTGGTAATTTTCGCTTATTGCGTAGACACCGTAATTTCTATGGAAGTAAAGGTCGTATAGCGATGCCATGTACGAAAAGAAAAAAGTTTTTCTTTTATGAAATGTATTTCACATGTAAACATCAGGCCACTAAACCAAGTAACTAAGTACATGAGCGAGTACTATGAGAACATATAAATCTTGTTACATAGCTCCACCGCTAAAATGAAAAGAGAGATATTAATATACAAATAATTCAAGTGTTGTATTAAGCTTCACCTTGCATGAGAACAAAATATTTGCACAGCAACTATTTGATTGTCAACGTACACAGAAGCTCCTGAGAAAAGAGACACAATGATTCTGTAGATAGTGCAGTTTAAAACCCACTGTGGAACTCAGCACATACTGAAAGGCTACGCAAGCATAAGCAAATACAACATGTGAAAGCCCATAGTAGTACGTGAATCTGTACTCACCTCTGCTGCGTCGGATTATGGAGGTAATCGGATGAAGTATGCACGAACGCTTTTAACCAAGTGTATCTTCATAAGTGTTCTCGCACCGAACCACAAATAAACGCGTCTGATAAACGTGGTACTAACAAAGCGAACTGATGTCTGCCGTTGTGGTATTCAGTAACAGTGCTTAACAAGTCCACAATTGTCACGTATGGTTGTGCGCGTTTAAAGTACAAAAACTTTAAGGACTGAATAAATAACCTGTGCCCTACAAGAACGCTAAACTACCGTTTGTCGTAGACAGTTTTATAATATGATTCGCTGAGAGCTGAACTATGTGCAACAGGCTTAACAGTAATACTGCAGTGTAGTGGATGTCATGCAGCGCTCTGACCGCTGACAGTGTTGCCAACAAGGAAAATGTTCTTACTTTGAAATGAACGAACAGTAGTAACTGCGTATAAACTACATTAAACAACTGACTAGACAAATATGCTAAGCAAAACTCTTTTCAGTGCCGTATAGTGGATAACAAATGTTTTGTCTCTGTGATGCTGCACTTAATTTGTTTCGTATAAACGATGCTGAGGTGAAAAGCAGAAGCGCAGCCCGCGACACATCGTGCTAACCTTGGTACCAGCAGCAGGCATTTGTTCCTATGAAGCAGTTGGTGTAGCGGCAGAGCCGCAACAGAACAGATGATACGAGCCGCCGACCGAGTGATGTGAGCTCCGTATCAATTACATAGAGAGTCGTATCAAATGAAATTTACAATTAAGGCTTCAACGCTGACTTGTATCACACTAAAGTTTAAGAACTTTACTGCAGTTTGAAAACTGTTGAGCCAAAAATAGCTCGGACTTGAAAACAATCAGTACAATAATATTGATAACATAATTAAAGCAAAACAATTTTGTGTGTAATTCTATTACGTAGCGGTTGTAAATATGAAGCAAACTTTATGTTAAACAAAACTGGATGGAAATTTTATCCCTCGCTGCGTTTTTTCCCGTTGGGAGGAATGGAAACAAAGTATAATGCCACGTAAACACAACTATTCACTTTTGCCTCAGTCAAATGTAAATATTGAAAAAAAGTTCTCATCCAATCCTGAAAACTAAGCCTTATAATAATGACAGTTTATTGATCAGTGCGCAAGTAAACTTTATTTGGTTGTTATACAACTCAAGCAAATGAGAATATTTCTGAAAATAATTTGCCATCAGAAAATCATACATAACCAATACATTAAAAAAAGAGTAAAATTATTTTGAAAAATATTTAAACGAACAATTAAGTACTAGCTGGCAACTGATTGAATGCATAAAGTATGTTCTGTTCATCATATAACTTCATTCATTCATTGGGCTTACAACACATAATATATCCTCTTTATCTGTGAAAGACGTTTATGCCTTGCCCCCAAAGTGATTTCAAAAACGTATTTATAGAAGTCTATTAATACTGTAATTTATAGTACCGAAAAATGTCTTCTGTTTTGTTTTTTTTATACAAAGAAATGTTTTGTAAATAAAATCGTTTGGATAGACACTTGGTAAGTGAGCGAAGCGGCAAATGCAAAATACATAGTGACGGTGAAGAAATAAGCGATCGTTACGTACTTCATCTATCCTCGCCTGATGGTGGCGTTTTCTCTGTCGGATTCTACAGAGGGTAAGCATCTGCTCCTGTGGTCCTTTGTATTTAGTTAAACATACGATATTAAGGGAAATGTATGAATCGCGTTTATTTAGAAAAAGCACACCTCTTGAGTCCTGTGATAACTACTAGGATTATGTACGAATATTTCTGTCACTGTTCACAGCCAGTAAATAAAATATAACTGAAGAATTGTTCGAGGGTAGAACCACCGGATATATTACGTGTCTTTCGTTACTTACTTGAATATCTCCAGGTCGAACCACTCAGAGATCAAATTGCCGATCATTTCTTTTCATTTGTTGCGTATATCTTTACATAAGAATAGTATTAAGCTGATCGGTCCATTAACGTGAGACAATGACACAGGTTGTCGTTTCAGTGGACTGGTGGTGTTCTGCTTCACGATGTTATTGGACGGTGATGTAAACAGATGCTTAATTTGCATCGGTTATCAGAAATACACTACTGGCCATTAAAATTGCTACACCAAGAAGAAATGCAGATGATAAACGGGTATTCATTGGACAAATATATTATACTAGATCTGACATGTGATTAGATTTTCACGCAATTTGGGTGCATAGATCCTGAGAAATCAGTACCCAGGACAACCACCTCTGCCCGTAACAACGGCCTTGATACGCCTGGGCATTGACTCAAACAGAGCTTGGATGGCGTGTACAGGTACAGCTGCCCATGTAGCGTCAACACGATACCACAGTTCATCAAGAGCAGTGACTGGCGTATTGTGGGGAGCCTGTTGCTCGGCCACCATTGACCAGACGTTTTCAATCGGTGAGAGATCTGGAGAATGTTCTGGCCAGGCAGCAGTCGAACATTTTCTGTACCCAGAAACGCCCGTACAGGACCTGCAACAAGCTGTCGTGCATTATAATGCTGAAATGTAGGGTTTCGTAGGGATCGAATGAAGGGTAGAGCCACGGGTGGTAACACATCTGAAATCTAACGTCCACTGTTCAAAGTGCCATCAATGCGAACAATAGGTGACCGAGGCGTGTAACCAATGGCACCCCACACCATCATGCCGGGTGATACGCCAGTATGGCGACGACGAATACACGCTTGCAATGTGCGTTCACTGCGATGTCGCCAAACACGGATGCGGCCATCATGATGCTGTAAACAGAACATGGATCCACCCGAAAAAATGACTTTTTGCCATTCGTGCACCCAGGTTCGTCGTTGAGCACACCATCGCAGGCGCTTCTGTCTGTGATGATGCAGCGTCAGGGATAACGGCAGCCATGGTATCCGAGCTGATAGTCCATGCCGCTGCAAACGTCGTCGAACTGTTCGTGCAGATGGTTGTTGTCTTGCAAACGTCCCCATCTATTGACTCAGGGATCGAGACGTGGCTGCACCTTCCGTCACAGTCATGCGGATAAGATGCCTGTCATCTCGACTGCTAGTGATACGAGGCCGTAGGGATCCAGCACGGCGTTCTATATTACCCTCCTGAACCCACCGATTCCATATTCTGCTAACAGCCATTGAATCTCGACCAACGCGAGCAGCAATGTCGCGATACGATAAACCGCAATCGCTACAGGCTACAGTCTGATCTTTATCAAAGTCGGAAATGTGATGGTACGCATTTCTCATCCTGAGACGAGGCATCACAACGACGTCTCACCAGGCAACCTCCCTTCCCTTCCCCCCCCCCAACCTCCCTTCCCTTCCCTTCCCCCCCCCCAACCTCCCTTCCCTTCCCTTCCCCCCCCAACCTCCCTTCCCTTCCCCCCCCCAACCTCCCTTCCCTTCCCCCCCCCCAACCTCCCTTCCCCCCCAACCTCCCTTCCCCCCCAACCTCCCTTCCCCCCCAACCTCCCTTCCCCCCCAACCTCCCTTCCCCCCCAACCTCCCTTCCCCCCCAACCTCCCTTCCCCCCAACCTCCCTTCCCCCCAACCTCCCTTCCCCCCAACCTCCCTTCCCCCCCAACCTCCCTTCCCCCCCAACCTCCCTTCCCCCCCAACCTCCCTTCCCCCCCAACCTCCCTTCCCCCCCAACCTCCCTTCCCCCCCAACCTCCTTTCCCCCCCAACCTCCCTTCCCCCCCAACCTCCCTTCCCCCCCCAACCTCCCTTCCCCCCCCAACCTCCCTTCCCCCCCAACCTCCCTTCCCCCCCCCCCCAACCTCCCTTCCCCCCCCCCCAACCTCCCTTCCCCCCCCCCCAACCTCCCTTCCCCCCCCCCAACCTCCCTTCCCCCCCAACCTCCCTTCCCCCCCCCAACCTCCCTTCCCCCCCCCAACCTCCCTTCCCCCCCCCCAACCTCCCTTCCCCCCCCCCAACCTCCCTTCCCCCCCCCCAACCTCCCTTCCCCCCCCCCAACCTCCCTTCCCCCCCCCCAACCTCCCTTCCCCCCCCCCAACCTCCCTTCCCCCCCAACCTCCCTTCCCCCCCCAACCTCCCTTCCCCCCCCAACTTCCCTTCCCCCCCCAACCTCCCTTCCCCCCCCCCCCCCAACCTCCCTTCCCCCCCCCAACCTCCCTTCCCCCCCCCAACCTCCCTTCCCCCCCCCAACCTCCCTTCCCCCCCCCAACCTCCCTTCCCCCCCCCAACCTCCCTTCCCCCCCAACCTCCCTTCCCCCCCAACCTCCCTTCCCCCCCAACCTTCCTTCCCCCCCACCTCGCTTCCCCCCCACCTCGCTTCCCCCCCAACCTCGCTTCCCCCCCCAACCTCGCTTCCCCCCCCAACCTCGCTTCCCCCCCAACCTCGCTTCCCCCCCCCAACCTCGCTTCCCCCTCTCGCTTCCCCCCCAACCTCGCTTCCCCCCCGTTCCCCCCTCCCCGTTCCACCCCCACCCCTCCCTCTTCCACCTCCCCCCCCGTTCCACCCCCCCTCCCTTCCATGGCTACCCCCTGGGAAGAGGGTCAGTCCCGTCGGCTAGGGTCAAAACCTTTCCCCTGTTATCTAGTTTGCACCAGGACTGATCGAGATACTTTCACCAGTGTCAAACCTTTATTCTTTGTGGAACACATTGAAGACAAGCTTGGCGAAGTGGACTCCCTGTGCAAGATGCGGTCGGGTTCGTTGCCGATAAAAACTGCTGCAGCTGCCGAATCTGCGGCCCTTCGTGCCTGTACCCATCTTGGCACAATTCCTGTGTCCATTACCCCCCACCAGTCTCAAAATATGGTACAAGGTGTGTTTTTTCACAGGGACCTCATCCTTCAAACTGATGAACTTCGGGACAATCTCGGACGGCGTGGTGTTCGCTTTGTTTGGCGTGTTCAGAAGGGTCCTAAAGACAATCGTATTGATACTGGTGCCTTTATCCTGGCTTTTGAAGGGGAGGAAGTTAAGATTATGGTCTATCGCTGTGATGTGAAGCTGTACATCCCACCTCCTATGAGGTGTTTTAAGTGCTTGCGTTTTGGACACATGTCTTCCCACTGTTCACAGGCCCCTCTCTGTGGTGACTGTGGACGTCCACTCCATGAGGTGAGTCCCTGTGTTCCCCCTCCTGTGTGTGTAAATTGTCACGGTAGTCATTCTCCACATTCACCAGATCGCCCAGTATATAAGAAGGAAAAGAAGATACAGGAGTATAAGTCCCTCGATCGTTTAACCTACACAGAGGTCTGTAAGAAATATACACGACTTCACCTTGTGTCCATGACATCTAGTTACGCCTTGGTTACACCTACAACCCTTCCTCCCCCTTCCTTACCCCCATCGCGGACCCCTCTCCTCCCCCCCTCCCCTGCGGCTCCCACACCTCCTCCTATGGGCGCTGCTCCCCCTCCCCAGCCGGAGAAGTGTCCCACTCCTTCGGCGTCTGCTGGTCAAGGGCGCCTCTCCCGGGATGCCCCTTCCCGGCACCTTCCAAGCCAAAGGTCTGCTGCCGCGCGACGACCGCGAGAGCCGCGGTCTGTCGGCCCCCAGGTCGCCTGGTCTCTTTCTGTTCCTGATCTTGCTGCAGCTGGCTCCTTTATGCCACACAGCCCTCCTCGATTTCAGCCTGAAAAGAAGAAGAAACATAAGTCCCGGGACAAAGAGCCTCTGGTGTCACCGGAGGTCCGTTCCCCGACTTCACAACCGGATTCTGACCTGTCGTTCATGGATGTCGCCCCCTCCTTGTCGGTGACGGGTGGGGACCCGGCGGTATGACTACATTTAGCGTGTTCAGCCCCCATTTAAACCATCGTTCTGTGGTTCTCCAATGGAATTGTAATGGATACTATCATCACCTTCTGGAATTGAAATCCCTTCTTTCGTCCTACTCTGCAGCTTTTGTGGTTCTCCAGGAATCTCATTTTACTGATGCTCACTCACCGACCCTCCGTGGGTTCTGTGTTTTCTGTCGAAATCGGGTTGGACCCCTGTGGGTTTCTGGTGGCGTTTGTACGTTGGTCTGTACAGACATTGCTAGCACGTGGATTCCTCTTCAAACTATATTGGAAGCGGTTGCTGTTAGGGTCCACTTAGACTCTGTGGTCACAGTTTGCAATCTTTATCTCCCTCCAGACAGCACTCTTACAACTGCTGCCTTAAATGCCCTTCTTCAGCAACTTCCTCCTCCCTTCCTCCTCCTTGGGGATTTTAATGCTCATCATCCCTTGTGGGGCAGTGCCTTTCCATCTAGACGAGGTCATCTTATAGACCAATTTATTGCAGACCACGACCTGTGCCTTCTAATGAAGGCTCCCCTACTCACTTCAGTGCCGGTCATGGTACATTTTCTGCCATTGATCTTTGTCTTTCTTCTCCCTCTCTCCTCCCTTCATTACACTGGTCGCCACACGACGACCTTCGGATAGTGACCATTTCCCGTTGATTATCCCTTCCCGCTCCCCGATGGACAGGTTACCTCGTTGGTCTTTCCGACGCGCCGATTGGCCTCTATACACTGCAAAGGTCGTGTTTTCTCCCTCTCTTTCGGGTCGTATTGATGACGTCCTACGTGACGTGTCTGAGGCGATTTTTCGCGTTGCTAGCCTTGCTGTCCCACGCTCATCTGGACCATTTCGTCGCTGGCAAGTCCCATGGTGGAGTACGGCCTTTGCCATTGCCATCCATGATAGCTGTCGAGCTTTGCAACACCTTACGAGGCACCCATCCATATCCAGCCTTACTAACTTTAAACGCCTCCGCGCTAAAGCCCGTTATTTAATCAAACAGAGCAAGCGCATATGTTGGGAACGATTCGTTTCTTCCCTTGGTTCTACTGTTCCTCTGTCATGGGTATGGGCTACACTTCGCTGTCTCCAAGGTTGCCATCGGCCGTCCACCCTCCCAGGCCTTCACCTCCCAGATGGCATTTGTATGGACCCATTAGTTCTTGCAGAACATCTTGCGACCCATTTTGCTGTGGCATCAGCGTCAGCCTCCTATCCAGCTGCTTTCCTTCACCAAAAACAGCGAGCTGAAGCTTCCACCTTATGTTTCACCCCTTGTGAGTCAGAAACTTACAACGAACCTTTTGCTGAATGGGAATTTCTCTCTGCTCTATCTTCTTCTAATGATACGGCCACTGGTCCAGATTCCATTTATAACCAACTGCTTCAACATCTCAGTGCTCCACAACGGCAACATCTTCTTCGGGTGTTTAACCATATCTGGCTCCAGGATGACTTCCTTCTCAGTGGAGGGATAGCATTGTGGTTCCTGTTCTTAAGCCTGGTAAGAACCCCCTATCTGTTGACAGCTATCGGCCAATTAGTTTGACCAATGTTGTGTGTAAGTTACTTCAACGGATGGTAGCATGTCGGCTCAATTGGGTCCTCGAATCTCGGGATCTCTTGTCCAATTACCAGTGTGGCTTTCGAGAGGGACGGCCTCCAATCCATAATTTACTTCGCTTGGAATCCGCAGTTCGGCAGGCTTTTTCCCAGCGCCGCCATTTGGTTGCAGTGTTTTTTGACCTTCGCAAGGCCTATGACACGGCTTGACGCCATCACATCTTACTTCCCTTCATCAGTGGGGTCTTTGGGGCCCACTCCCGATTTTTATCCGCCAGTTCCTGATCCATTGGTCATTCAGAGTTCCAGTTGGTACTGCTTTCAGTTCTCCACGGACCCAGGAGACGGGCATCCCACAGGGTTCTGTCTTGAGTGTCCTTCTTTTCCTCATTGCTATCGATGGACTTGGGGCCTCTGTCGGTCCCTTGGTCGCCCCTGCCCTGAATGTGGATGATTTCTGCGTTTGGGTTAGTTCCTCCTCGATGGCATCTGCAGAACGGCAGCTCCAGGTGGCTATATGGCGTGCCCCTGCATGGACCCTCTCACACGGGTTTCAATTCTCTCCTTTAAAATCGCGGGTGGGCCACTTCTGTCGCCGTACTACGGTCCACCGTGATCCAGAGCTCTGTCGCTGCACAGCGATTGCCTGTGGTCCCACAGTTTCGTTTCCTGGGTCTTTTTTTCGACAACAAGCTCACTTGGCTGCCCCATATGAGACTCCTGAAGGTAGGATGTTTCCGTAAACTCACTGTCCTTCGCTCCCTTGCCCACTCCTCTTGGGGTGCGGACTGTTCCCTCCTTCTCCGTCTTTATCATGCTCTAGTTCTGTCTCGCTTGGACTGTGGTTGTCAAGTTTATGGTTCAGCTGCTCCTTCCACACTGCACGTGCTGGATCCAGTCCACCATCGTGGTATCCGTTTGGCCACCGGTGCCTTCCCTACTAGCACTGTTGATAGTCTCCTGGTTGAAGCTGGGATCCCCCCCCCCTTCCACCTTTCTGTTCGGCGGTCCCAGCTTTTGGTGTCTTATGCACTCACTATCCGTTCCTCTCCAATCATCCTTCCTATTCTATCCTGTTCCCAGACCATGGACGTCGCACACCCGACTCCCGCCCTTGGGCGGGTTTACCGGTTGGGCTCCGCCTTGCGTCTCTTTGCCGTGATTTTCAGCTTCCTTCTTTTTCCTGTCTTCCTCGCTCCCTCCCCTCCGCCCCTCCTTGGTTAGTTCCTCGGCCTCGAATTCGGATGGATCTCCATGGAGGTGCGAAGGATTCCATCCCCCCAGTGGTGTTGCGTTCCTTTTTCCGCCAAATCTTATGTGAGTTTCGTGATCCTGTTGTTCTTTACACTGATGGCTCTAAATCTGCTGATCATGTTGGGTATGCCTTCAAGTCCTCTGCTGGAACGGAAAATCATCTGCTGCCACCCACATGTGGGGTGTTTACTGCGGAATTGATGGCAATTTCCCAGGCCCTTAGCTTTGTTAAACAGTCCCAACACAACCGCGTTTTGTTATGTATGGACTCGATGAGTGGCCTTCTTGCTATTGACCGGTGTTTTTCGCGCCATCCCTTGGTCTCTGCCATCCATGAACATCTTGCTGATATTCACCATGCTGCTTGTTCTATTGACTTCCTTTGGGTCCCTGGCCATGTGGGTATCCCGGGTAATGAGCTCGCTGATCGTTTGGCTGGGGGAGCAGTTACTTACCCCCGTTTTCTGTAGCCCCTCCTGCAGCGGATTTACGGCTTCACGTAAAATCCCACTTCGCACAGTCATGGGCCAATTCTTGAGAGGCTACTCCCCTGTCTAATAAACTTCGTGCGATTAAGGTGACACCAGGCCCGTGGCGTTCTTCCTTTCGCCTCTCCCGAAAGGACTCAACCATACTGTGTCATCTCCGCATTGGCCATACCAGGCTGATCCATGGTTTTCTTTTGCGTGATGAGCCACCCCCACTTTGTGGTTGTGGAGCCCTCCAGTCAGTAGCCCACATTTTGGTTGAATGCTCTCTTCTTTTGGCTCTGCGTGCTAAGTACAGACTCCCCTGCACTTTACCTTTGATGTTGGCTGACGATTCCCGGATGGTCTCTCTGGTTCTCGGTTTCCTCTGGGAAAGTGGTTCTTATTCTCAGTTTTAAGGTTTTAATCTCTCTCTGGTGTTGGGGCAGGGCGGTGAGTGTTCGGGTGTCTCCCACTGTAAGCCATGTTGGGAATTCCCGATTCACCTCCCTCACCGAGATCCTCTTTTCTTCCCCTTTTACTCTGTTTTTACCTCTTTGTTTTTTAAGGATTGGTTAGTCTCCTTTTCCCATACGTATTTCTACATTCTAGCGGTTGCACCTTTTAAGTCACAGGTGGTCTTGCCTATGCTGCTTCAGCATAGCGTTGGGTTCGTTCTCTTGCTGACTTCCCTCATTTTGTTTTTACCAATGACAACATGTCTGCCCTTTTACGTATTTACCTTTTTCCGTTTTATTGTTCTGACTTTCCTGAGATGAGATGTCGCATTAGCGGAATGGAGCATATTTGAAACAAGGGACTGATGACCTTGCTGTTTGGTCCCTTAAACCTCAAACAACCACCCATCTTATTCGTTACTAAACCATTCCTGCATTACCCATATTTGACTTTGTATTTATAACCCTTTATTCGCCGGACCAGAAGCCCTCATCCTCCTGCCACCAAACCTCTCTAATTTCTGCTATATCTTCAACCTGTCCATTTCCTTTTTTAAATTTTCTAACCTACCTGCCAGATGAAGGGATCTGTTTCCATACTCCGATCCACAGAGAGCTATACAAACCGAAATATACATCATGGACATTTAATTGAAACTATCAGAACAGCATTACCCGCAATTACCTTAATTTTTATTGCACACCCATCACTACGACTATTATATTTACTTGATGAGTCAGCAGACGCAATAATCACAATCAAAACAATTGGACGACAATGATACTGAAGATATGAATATTCTTGTTTCTCTTGATGACGTGAAGTAACAGCTTCGCTAATGTGATGCTCGAGCAACAATAGCTGGCTGCTAAGCGGTAACTGATCAGGATCATAGCCTGGCATCTTGTAATAGCGATAGTGGCGCCTCGTTTTCTTATTGTGTTCACTGGCGCCGCTACGTTTGCTCGCGTTGTCTGTCCGTGAGTGGCAGTAGCAGCAGCGCTTATCGATAGCGCTTCCTGTGGTACCATCTTTGGAGCAGCCTGTAGTGTTTCCGGGCCGTCGTGTGTCGAACAAGAGGATTTGGGAGAGAGCAGCAGTGAGGTCCGGACAGCCAGTGCTCGCCCGACCGCTGGCGACACACATCCACTGTCCGGCGGAAGGGTGTGGTCGCGAGGGTGCACGACCACGTCAAGGACCGGATTCAGCGAGTTTTAGTTGAATGGGTCGTGATATTTGAGTAGTGCAACTTTCACGTGTGTGTGTGTGTGTGTGTGTGTGTGTGTGTGTGTGTGTGTGTGTGTGTGTGTGTGGGGGGGGGGGGGGGGGTGGCCGTCGAAGTGATTCCTGTGCCTGACTTGAGTGGAGACGACTGTTGGTTGGTCGTTCGGTCGGTCGTCGCAGCGGACGACGTACATTTGGTCTTCCGACCGCTTCTGGCTTCTCTGTGTTCGTGCCGACTTCTAATTCGTCCATGTTGTTTCATAGTGACTCGTTTTAGTATTGTGAATTGTTGTCGTAATTGTTTTCCGGGCTCCGTGTGTATCTCGTGGTTTTGAATGAGCAGTTATTTTAATGCTGTCTGCGTACTGGATATGGTGTGAGTGGGAGGGTGAACGGACATGAGGTCGTTTGGGGGCGCAGCAGCGAGCAGGTTCATGCAGCGCGAGGGGCAAGCCGGGGTTGCTGGCGGCGTGCTGCCACTGCCGGATCGAGGAGGGGTAGCTGCGAGAGCGACGACTTCGTTGCACACCGAACCCTGGACGTTTGAGTGAAGAGTTAACTGCTAATGCAACCTTGACAATTCTGAGATCTCGACTTTTGCAGGCGGGTTTTTGCTTCCAGGGCCGCTGACCCTGGCGCCAACAAGTGAAGTGTTCAGAGGCGGTGAAACATTGCAGCCGTCTTTCTCTATTTGTTATTCATCACTGAATTTAGTATTATTCTTGTTAGTGAAGTACAACCAGTGGTATTTTCTGCCTTGTGGCCGCTAACGCCCCAGTTACCTGCCCTGGAGGTGGTGTGCCTTTCCTCGTCGTGTTGATGCTGTCCGACACGGCGTGTAGTTTGACAACTTCTTGTATTGTACTGTGCATATTTTTGTGTGTGTGTGGGGGGGGGGGGGCGGAGGTCTACTACGTCGGTCCTGGTGTTTCCTTCGGCCTTGGGTGTTTTCTGAAGACGTAGTGCTGTCTCTCTCTTCGCCCTTGCCTAAAAATATTCCATCGTTGTACCGGTGATTGGACGTTAGGCAGACCGGTTAGTCTTTCGGTCGGAGCGTTTGTGCCCCTAGTTTCAGTAGTTTTAGTTGTCATCCTGTTACGTGAATACAACTCTTGGCTGCCTGTCTCACCGTACCTTACGTTTGATTTACCTTCCAAGGCCCTTGGAACACTTGCTGAGAACCGCTTGTCTTGATTCCTTAGATTGTGATGTTTGTTTTAAAGATATTTGTAAATCTCTTATTATTGATATGACCTTCAGCCGAGCAATAATTTCACTTCTTTGGTGATAAGGCCTTCAGACATGTTACAGTAAGGTTTTAAAGCAAGCTATTTATTTTAAAAGCAAGCTATTTATTTTAAAAGCAAGCTATTTATTTTAAAAGCAAGCTATTTATTTTAAAAGCAAGCTATTTATTTTAAAAGCAAGCTATTTATTTTAAAAGCAAGCTATTTATTTTAAAAGCAAGCTATTTATTTTAAAAGCAAGCTATTTATTTTAAAAGCAAGCTATTTATTTTAAAAGCAAGCTATTTATTTTAAAAGCAAGCTATTTATTTTAAAAGCAAGCTATTTATTTTAAAAGCAAGCTATTTATTTTAAAAGCAAGCTATTTATTTTAAAAGCAAGCTATTTATTTTAAAAGCAAGCTATTTATTTTAAAAGCAAGCTATTTATTTTAAAAGCAAGCTATTTATTTTAAAAGCAAGCTATTTATTTTAAAAGCAAGCTATTTATTTTAAAAGCAAGCTATTTATTTTAAAAGCAAGCTATTTATTTTAAAAGCAAGCTATTTATTTTAAAAGCAAGCTATTTATTTTAAAAGCAAGCTATTTATTTTAAAAGCAAGCTATTTATTTTAAAAGCAAGCTATTTATTTTAAAAGCAAGCTATTTATTTTAAAAGCAAGCTATTTATTTTAAAAGCAAGCTATTTATTTTAAAAGCAAGCTATTTATTTTAAAAGCAAGCTATTTATTTTAAAAGCAAGCTATTTATTTTAAAAGCAAGCTATTTATTTTAAAAGCAAGCTATTTATTTTAAAAGCAAGCTATTTATTTTAAAAGCAAGCTATTTATTTTAAAAGCAAGCTATTTATTTTAAAAGCAAGCTATTTATTTTAAAAGCAAGCTATTTATTTTAAAAGCAAGCTATTTATTTTAAAAGCAAGCTATTTATTTTAAAAGCAAGCTATTTATTTTAAAAGCAAGCTATTTATTTTAAAAGCAAGCTATTTATTTTAAAAGCAAGCTATTTATTTTAAAAGCAAGCTATTTATTTTAAAAGCAAGCTATTTAGAATTGTTCTTCAGACTTTTATTTCAGGCCTTCAGCCGTTTGTTGTTTGAGGTTATTGTTGCTGGCCTTCGGGGCTAAAATTGTGGAATTTTTTTCTGTGCTAGCATAGTCAATTGTGACTTTAAGAGATTGTTTTAAAATTATAATTTCTTTAAATAAAGTTCACGTATTTGTTGCGCAACCGAGAGTAACTGATTACGGCCCCAACCACAATCGTAACCTTATCCTGCCCCATCCAGAGAAACGAGCTCTCAAAATCCGCTGAATTTCGATTGCCCCAAAAGTCGCACAAATCTGAAGGCTGTAACTTCAATTAAATACTTAGAGATTGCAATTTCAAATAAAATACATTGGAACGATCACATAGAAAATGTGGATAGAGGCAATCAAAGACTGCGATTTATTGGCTCAAATGGTTCTGAGCACTGTGGGGCTTAAATTCTGAGGTCATCAGTCCCCTAGTACTTAGAACTAATTAAACCTAACTAACCGAAGGACATCACACACATCCATGCCCGAGGCAGGATTCGAACCAGCGACCATAGCGGTCGCACGGTTCCAGACTGTAGCGCCAAGAACCGCTCGGCCACTCCGGCAGGCTGCGATTTATTGGCAGAACACTTAGAAGGTGTAGCAGGTCTACTTCTCCGCCCTATCCTGGAGTACTGCTATGCTGTGTGGTATCCGCATCAGGTGGAACCGACGGATGACATCGAAAAAGTTCAAAGAAGGGCAGCTCATTTTGTATTATCGCGAAATAGAGAAGATAGTACCACAGACATTGGAGTGGCAATCATTAAAACATAGGCGTTTTTCGTTGCGCGGGATCTTCTCATGAAATTTTAATCACAAGTTTTTGTTGTGGGTTGGCAGGAGAGCCAACACCGTATTACTAGTGGAAGCCGAAAGGCACGCGTTTTAGCTCACGTAGGCTGGCGTGAGGTCTGGAACAGGCCAAGGAAATTAGACTTCAGAAAAACGGACGTTGCTGGTGGAATACTTAACTGTAATCCATTAATGAGGAGCGGCGCTCTTGACTGTACATGATTCAGTATCAATAGTAACTGGTAATGGCGCTTTCCTAGGTCGTAGCAAATGACGCGGCTGAAGGCTATGCTAACTATCGTCTCGGCAAATGAGAGCGTATTTTGTCAGTGAATCATCGCTAGCAAAGTCGGTTGTACAACTGGGGCGAGTGCTAGGAAGTCTCTCTAGACCTGTCGTGTGGCGGCGCTCGGTCTGCAATCACTGATAGTGGCGACACGCGGGTCCGACGTATACTAACGGACCGCGGCCGATTTAAAGGCTACCACCTAGCAAGTGTGGTGTCTGGCGGTGACACCACAGTTTTCTCCTCCAATTGCGAAAAGATTCTGTTGGCACCCACCTACATGGGGAGACATGATCATCATGATATAATAAGAGAAATCAGGGCTCGCACAGAAAAAATTGTGCTCGTTTTTTCCCGCTCGCCGTTCGAGAATGGACCGGTAAAGAGACAGCTTGAAGGAGGTTCATTGAACCCTCTGCCCGGCCCTTTATTATGAATAGCAGAGTAATCCTGTAGATGTGGATGAATATGGCAAAAAAATTTAGAAAATAATTCTGATAACGCAACGATAATTCGTGGCTGCATTACTGGTTACGATATAGACCAAATTATACCTTCCTGATAGGTTACGTTGGAATTGTTTGTCTAGGAGACTTAGGCCGTTACCTATTAAAGCTTTCATATAAAGACATGTAGCCCAAAGATCTTCTTGCACTTTGTCTACTGGGACAGTAATACTCGATTAGATGTTGTTGACCGTGACGTCTTTTTATTGTTATGATTCATGAGACTGGAATACATCTGATACGTTTAGATGGATGTGTAGATGTTGTAAAAGGGTGTAGTTTTAATGCATCATTAATTTCAGTGCGTTTTTATTGATAAAGAATTCTCTGTACTTTCGGCAGGTGCCACGTTGTTAGCCTTATCGAAACATCCTCCTGCGATTGGAGCGCGTCGCTAGTGTGTGTGGGTGTTGTTCACGTATGGCTCCTTATCGGCCGCCTTGGAGCCATAGTCTTCTGACACAAAGGTGGATATGAAAGAAATTTCTTGTCCGTTACTCCTAATGACGCACACAGGTCGCTGAGTCCCCCCAATTTTCCAGTTTTGCGTAGGCCGCTTCCAACACTTTCTCTCAACCAGCTTAGAGGTAGCGGCAACACATTCGGAGATGTGACGAATGGCTGCCGCCTTCAGTATTCCCACGGCTGACCACAGGCTCGCAATGGCAACGTGAAACCTCATGGTTCACAGCTGCAGCAGTAGCACCTGCAGAGAGGAACAGCATTTCATCACAAATATGGTGCCGATTGCAGTGTTATCGGGTATGTGCAGCCTGTTTCTACAGAGCTCATTGTGCGTGTGTTGTGCGCTGTTTGAATCCACACAGTCTTTGGAGAATAGTGTTATCGACAAACGGTCCTCAATCTCTGCAACTCTCTAAGCTCGCGATTTATTGTACTGTGACTCTGTGAGTATATGACTTCGCGTACGTAAATACTTTTTTCCTACACTGTGGTCTTTACTCAGTTTCGTTTGTGTGTGGTGAGGACGCGTTTACTTCGGAGTAGTTCCGCATCTGTTCATGAGTCTTACTGTGACATAGCGATGTAATATTGTGAGAGCTACATGTTTTTACATTCTGTCTGGGAACACGGGAAGATACAGCCCACCGTCAACGTAATTCCAGGACTATACTTTGTCGCTAAATTTTCTCCCGATATACCCGGTATGATTGACGTGTAGTGGGGTAATACGTCAGCTGCACTGGTCCTGCTCACAACTGAAGGACACTCATGTGCTGTCTGCCATTGGGTTCCCCTAAATGGCAGGCAGCACCGCATAACAGCCACGCTATGAGGGAAACAAACCAACAGCTGAAGACATCAGGTAAACACGCCGAAGATTCCAGTTGATTAATAGGAACCTTTCCTTGCAGAGGTCACCGCGACATATCCGGCCACGGATTCCTACGCCGCGTTTCTATTGGCTCCAGCTCTCTATGTAGGCCCGACCGGTCAAAGGCAGGCCAGTCTTCGTCCGCTGCTAATGGCAACCGTTGTAGCAGAGTCTCCGAGAAGATATCACTGAAGCCGCGGTACTGTACTGCCGATCGAAGTACCAGTCGACCGAGAGGAACCACAGCTCCGGCTACATCGACGGAAGTCTACATCTATTGTACAGCCAGTTATTGTATTGTAGAAGAAGTTACGTTCAATAAACTGTTGGAGAATGCAACAGTAGCGATGAGTAAGGATTCGACAACCCAAAGAAGATGGAACCACAACAACAACAAGCACAATCACAACTGCAGCAGCAGAATCCATCAGTGCAGCAGGTACTGAATCAACTTTTTCAACATTTCGCAATACTGCAGCAGCAACTGATTGCTGAAATTCAAAGTCTTCACCACCGACACCGCCAGCGTTCCCAGCATTCGATGAAGACGCTGAAGATTGGGAAACATATGAAAAGAGGATTCGTCAACATTTCCGGATTCATCAGGTATCCCAGGAAAATGATCAGAGAGCCTATTTTCTTTCTTGGAATGTCTCCCGTATGTACGAGCTCCTGACGAAACTCAAGCCATGTGATCCTGACAGTCTTACCTTCACAGCCATATGTGAGTGTCTCACCTCCTATTATCGCCGCAGATATCACGTCATGGCAGCAAGAGTGGAATTTTACCAGAGTCGAAAGGAACCCGATCAGACGTACCGACAATGGACTGCTGAACTCAAAGGTATCTCTCGGAAGTGCAACTTTGACGCCCGCATATCCCGGGAATCTTACGCAGATGACGTGGTCTGGGATCACCTGATCCAAGCTGCCCCAGGCGCGGCTTTCTGCCACGACGCCTTAAAGTTGGAGGACCCTTCGCTAGATCAAATCATAGACCTTGCATTCAAGTTTGAAGTTCCCACTGCAGCTGACCACAGATTGGAAACGTGGACCGACGTCGCAGTCGTCCGAGAAGAGGCTTCCGACGTCCTGGAGGACATTGCGGCCGTATACGCACCTTCACACCGCACTCCCCAGCGCACCGCACCGGCATCTTCTCGGCGTACGGAAATCAAAAAAAGACGGTCGTTCAAGGAAGACAACCAGCAGCTCTCACGGGGCCAGCAACGCCGCCGCAGAGAACCCCTGTGCCTTCCATCATGTCCAGGATGCTATTCCCAGCATGAACAGGAGGATTGTCCTGACCGCTGGGCGACGTGTCGCCGTTGCAGTCGGGACGGGCACCTTGCCTCAGTCTGTCGCTCTGCCACGGCGCCAATCTCCAGGCACTCTGACACCAAGGCGTCCATGGACATCAACCAAGTTGTGTCTTTGGCGTCCCCCAAACTGTATATTGATGTCACCCTATTGGGTAAGCCAGTTCGACTGCAGGTCGATAAAGGGGCTGCGGTATCCCTGCTCAATTACACTACCTAGACCGTTTTAGGAGCGCCAAGCCTTCATCCGGCCCCTTGACGCCTACTTACATACGACAGGAAATCGCCTTGTTGGGGCAGTTCACGACGGTGGTTTCTTACAAATCTGTCAGTCATACGATTTCTTTTCTGGCAGTCAACAGTTCCAATGCTACCGATCTGTTTGGGTTGGATGCTTTCCAAATGTTCGGGTTCAGGATCGATGATCATGTACCTCTGGTTTCTTCAGAGCTGCCGTTTCCCAAAGTTGACTCCCTCTGCACCGAATTCCAGGATAGCTTCTCCCCCGGCATCGGGTGCGCCAAGGGGTTTGCAGCAACGCTCCACCTCTGGCCGTCAGCCTGCCCTCGATACTTCCAGGTTAGGCAGGTCCCCGTCGCTCTCCAGCAGCCACTGCACGACGAATTGGACCGTCTGCAAAAGGAAAGGGTGCTACAGCCTGTTCAGTTCAGCCCCTGGGCAACACCTCTCGTCATCGTCCAAAAGCCAGACAGGTATCTTCGCTCTTTGGGGACTTTTCGGCGACCCTCAACACCCAGCTCCAGGTGGACGACTTTCCACTCCCTCGGTCTGATCATCTCTTCCATCGATTGGCTGGTGGTCGTTACTTTACCAAAACTGACTCGCTGAGGCGTACCTCCAGGTTCTTTTGGATAAAGCTTCTCAAGCCCTCACTGTTCTGAATATGCCCGCTGGCCTCACGTTCGGCCTGGCTAGCGCCCCGGCCATTTTCCAATGCTTCTTGCAACAACTTCTGCAGGACATTCCCAGTTGCATTAATTACCTCGACAACATTGTCGTTACGGGCCCTACTGCTGCAGCCCATTTTACCAATTTGCTTCAGCTGTTTCTTTGCCTCTGCCAGGCTGGGCTAAAATGCAATAAGGTGAAGTGTTCCTTCTTTCAACCTTCTATTTCCTATTTAGGACAGGTTATTTCACATAAAGGCATCTCTCCGTCATTTTCCTATGTGGACGCCATACGCCGCCTGCCTCCCCCACGGGACATCCATCAGCTGAAATCCTTCCTTGGAAAAATATCGTATTACCGGAAGTTCCTTCCATCGGCCGCTCAGGTGGCGGCCCCCTTATATCACTTATGCCGCAAAAATGTCCCCTTGAGTTGGACCCCTGCTTGTGAGACGGCCTATTCCACCCTCAAACGCCAGTTGCAATCAGCCCCCCACCTGATGCCATATGATCCGTCTCTGCCATTACTCCTGGCCACGGACACGTCTGATTACGGGCTCAGGGCTGTCCTCTCCCACAAGCTTCTGAATGGGACAGAACGTCCAATGGCTTTTCTATCCAATTCCCACTTCGGAAGCGACCCTCGCTGCTTTCCAGAAAGTTTTTCCTCGGATGAGTTGCCGCTAACTATTGTTACCGATAACGGCCCTAAATTCCGGAGCCAGGAATTCGCGACGTTTTGTTCTGCCAATGGCATCCAACAGGTCCTCACTGCGCCCTTTCACCCGCAATCGAACGGCGAGGTCGAACGCCTCGTCCGGACATTTAAGACCCAAGTGACAAATTATGCCTCCGCCCACACTTTGGACGAGTCGCGCACGTTGTTCCTCAGTTCCTATCGGTCGACGCCCATCGGCCTCCGTAGTCCAGCGGAACTTTTGCACGGCCGGCAACCTCATACCCTTTGGCACCTCCTCCGGCCTGGACCCAAACGACAGGTTCTGACTGCACAGGCTCCCTTTGTTCCTGGATCCCTTATCTGGGCGCGAGGTTTCGGCCTGAGAGCTGGATGGATTCAGGGGGTGATGGTCCGGCCGCAAGGCCATCAGCTCTTTGATGTCTGCATCGCTGACAAAGTGGTCCGCCGCCACCGCAACCAACTCAGGCGCCGGTATCAGGGTTTCCCGACCGCCTCTTCTTTCCACCAAACAGCTCCGTCGCCTTTTTCCAGCCGCCCGGATGCGCTCCCTTCCACCCGTGGTCGGCGTGCAGGGCCGCCAGACCCCGTCCAGCAGCAACAGCCGTCGTCTCCACAGTGGCTGCTGGCTCCACCGGCTCCTCCACCGGCCCGACCGGCTGCGCCATCCACCATCGTTGACGATGCCCCCGTGCCCTTGGCACCGCCTTGCCGGTGTCGCAGCCTAGCCAGCGACGCCCGCGCAGTCCACTTTCCGGGAAGCATCCCGCGGACGTCGACGAACCTATGCCCGTGGCACCGTCGCGGCCGGCTTCCCCATATCTTCCGCAACGCAGCTCCGCCCGTCTGGCCCGCCGCGCTGCGCCCTATTCTGCAGGGGCGAGTTTTCACCGCCTCCTCCACGAGGCCACCATGGTCGAGCAGGACGATGTCGCCCTCCTCCCCCCCCCCCCAACCCCAGGAAGAGTGGTGTGTACTGTCTGCCATCGGGTTCCTCTAAATGGCAGGCAGCACCGCATAACAGCCACGCTATGAGGGAAACAAACCAACAGCCGAAGACATCAGGTAAACACGCCAAAGATTCCAGTCGATTAATAGGAACCTTTCCTTGCAGAGGTCACCGCGAGATAGCCAGCCACGGATTCCTGCACAGGGTTTCTATTGGCTCCAGCTCACTATATAGGCCCGGCCAGTCGAAGGAAGACCAGTCTTCGTCCACTGATAATGGCAACCGCTGTAGCAGAGTCTCCGAGAAGGTATCACCGAAGTCGCTGTACTGCACCGCCGATCGAAGTACCAGTCGACTGAGAGGAACCACATCTGACTCGATCGATGTACATCTATTGTACAGCCTGCTATTGTATTGTAGAAGAAGTTACGTTCAATAAACTGTTGGAGAATACAACTCATTATATTCATGCACAGATAAGTTTTTGTAGAAATGTTTAAATACCACAATGTACTAGCTGTCCAGCGTGTGTCTTTGTATTTCTATGGATCAGTCAAATAATGTTAGTAGCAATGATCAAACTCTGGTTTTCCGCCGCATATACAAACAATATTGCAGGGTTTACTTTGTTTGGACACCGTAATCAAATACCTTCACTCAACATGGGGGTCCACCTGGCTGAAAATGGAGTCACCCATGCAATTTCAGCATAACAACAAACTGGAATGCGAAATTATTTAACATCGACGATGCATTTCACCCTTTTGTAGCATCACCAGATTGTGTAAAAGAACCTGTATATGTAATCCATCTGTCATAAAGCCATATAAAATGGAAAATGGACACAACAATGGCAGTAGCCCACAGAGGTTTTAAAAGAATGATAGTATGCGGTAGCAGAGCAAGCCTGTTTCTGATTGGTCTAGAGAAAAGGGGTTGGGAAAGGGAGTACTCGGCGCTAAATTTGTTAGCAACATTTATCTGCAAGGTCGTCGGTACATTACGACAGGTTTGCTGTGGCGGACTGTCCTCTCCCCCAGTGACTGAGGGCTATTTGTGGGAGCCACTAGGTCTCTTGCGTGTGCACAGATACGTATTGTTTAAATAACGCAAATTTCTGCTCCACACCTGGGGAGACGGTCTGGTGTACTGTTAGGCAGACATGCAGTGCTCTCCCATTCGCGACTCTGTGGCCGTGACCGCACATGGAGTTCGGTACCCTGCTGGCATTATCCAGTGAACACAGGGGAGGAGATCCTCGTCATCCAGGTGTGTATTTGTAGCGTTCTTTGAATTTACACCGACATGTTGGGATCTGTTTGCTTTTATATTACAGCGGGCAGGAGACTTTTCGACCAAAACTGATACGGCAGCAGTGTGAGCCACCAGGCTGGGGATGACTACACCCCAACGTTCTCAGCAGTTGCTCCGCATGTCCGCGGTCATATTCCAAGCAGCAGTTTCCGCGGCTATCCATCCACAGTTTGCAGTCAAAGGAGTAGGCTACCGTCAGCGAACTGATGTTCGCTGAGGTGGTTTCAGTTATTGGACGGTTGTATCTCTAGGTGCGTATTTGATAGCGCTGTACAGCGTCTGAAACAGTATCTTCCGTTGGTGGCGTCGGTATTTTATTATGTCGTCACACAATATAGTAATGTAGTGGTGGTTTGGAAGGGGTTTGTTTATTGGAGTGTGGTATTTCTTATGTTACATATTTGGTTAGACATCTGTATCACTTATAGAAATTGCTATGACATAATTTCTACCAATACGTTAGTTTCTAACACATACACCATGACATCCCAAAAACGCGCACGCGCGCACACACACGCTAGTGATAGAGTGGTGACTTAGCAATGATAAATAAGACCTATGCTTCGTTGTGATCGCCTGAGGGCATGAAGACATTGACCCGACATCGGAACAGTGGGGTGGATCTTGTGTGATTCGACACAATAATTATAATTTTGGGAAGCCCGAAAAAATTACGAAAATTGGCGAAAAATGCGTAAAATTGGGGAAGATACCAAAAATATGGGAAATTAAGAAAAATTGCGGAAGAATGTTATTAATTAGAAACCCTTTCACTACAGAGTACAACTGACTGGGCTCATCCAGTTCAGCTGTACCTATGGAGAAAGAATTACTATTGATAATCTGATATTGCTTATAACAAATCTGCACCTCTATCACGTGATGCTCAGACCTCGAATGAAAAGGACTATGGGCAGTTGAGCTAGTTATGACAGATGATAATGGGGAAAGGTGCTTGATCCGCATTGGTCGATTGGGGCTCCCATTGGCTGAGAGGGGGTCCCTGCCATTTTTTTCACGTGATGACTATAGAGTTACGTCGTCTACAGACAAGCTAATAATTACAAATTCAGAAAAATTCCGTAATTTATTGGAGAGAAAGGGTTTCGCAAACTGAGCAAGTCAGTAACGCGTTAGTACACCTCTGGCCGTTATGCGAAGTTATTCAGCGTGTCATGGAACGATAGAGTCCTCCTGAGGAATATCGAGCCAAATTCTTTCCAATTATGCGTTAGATCGTCAAAATATCGAGCTGCTAGGAAGGCGCTGCCCATAATACTCCAAACTTTCTCCATTGGGGAGAGATCTGGTGACCTTGCTGACCCAGGTATGGTTTGGAAAACACGATACAAGTAACAGAGACTCCACCTGCATGCAGGTCATTCTGCTGAAATGCAAGTACAGAATAGCTTGCCACGAAGGTCAGAAGAAAGGGGAATAGAATACAGGGTTATTACAAATGATTGAAGCGATTTCACAGCTCTACAATAACTTTATTATTTGAGATTTTCACAATACATTGCACACACATACAAAAACTCAGTTTTTTTAGGCATTCACAAAGGTTTGATATGTGCCCCTTTAGTGATTCGGCAGACATCAAGCCGATAATCAAGTTCCTCCCACACTCGGCGCAGCATGTCCCCATCAATGAGTTCGAAAGCATCGTTGATGCGAGCTCGCAGTTCTGGCACGTTTCTTGGTAGAGGAGGTTTAAACACTGAATCTTTCACATAACCCCACAGAAAGAAATCGCATGGGGTTAAGTCGGGAGAGCGTGGAGGCCATGACATGAATTGCTGATCATGATCTCCACCACGACCGATCCATCGGTTTTCCAATCTCCTGTTTAAGAAATGCCGAACATCATGATGGAAGTGCGGTGGAGCACCATCCTGTTGAAAGATGAAGTCGGCGCTGTCGGTCTCCAGTTGTGGCATGAGCCAATTTTCCAGCATGTCCAGATACACGTCTCCTGTAACGTTTTTTTCGCAGAAGAAAAAGGGGCCGCAAACTTCAAACCGTGAGATTGCACAAAACACGTTAACTTTTGGTGAATTGCGAATTTGCTGCACGAATGCGTGAGCATTCTCTACCGCCCAGATTCGCACATTGTCTGTTCACTTCACAATTAAGAAAAAATGTTGCTTCATCACTGAAAACAAGTTTTGCACTGAACGCATCCTCTTCCATGAGCTGTTGCAACCGCGCCGAAAATTCAAAGCGTTTGACTTTGTCATCGGGTGTCAGGGCTTGTAGCAATTGTAAACGGCAAGGCTTCTGCTTTAGTCTTTTCCGTAAGATTTTCCAAACCGTCGGCTGTGGTACGTTTAGCTCCCTGCTTGCTTTATCCGTCGACTTCCGCGGACTACGCGTTCAACCGTTTCTTCGCTCACTGCAGGCCGACCCGTTGATTTCCCCTTACAGAGGCATCCAGAAGCTTTAAACTGCGCATACCATCACCGAATGGAGTTAGCAGTTGGTGGATCTTTGTTGAACTTCGTCCTGAAGTGAAGTGTCGTTGCACTGTTATGACTGACTGATGTGAGTGCATCTCAAGCACGACATACGCTTTCTCGGCTCCTGTCGCCATTTTGTCTCAATGCGCCCTCGAGCTCTCTGGCGGCAGAAACCTGAAGTGCGGTTTCAGCCGAACAGAACTTTGAGTTTTTCTACGTATCTGTAGTGTGTCGTGACCATATGTCAATGAATGGAGCTACTGTGAATTTATCAAATCGCTTCAATCATTTGTAATAGCCCTGTATAGTCGACGTGCCATTGTGCTGTAAGGGTGTAACAGGTGACTACGAAAGGGCTCCTGCTACGAAAGTAAATGTCATCCCAGGCTATCACTGTGTCAGACTGTACGGAGTGTGGAAGACAGGTCGATATACCACTACACTCCAGGGTGTCTCAAGATGTGTACTCGCTGGCCATCGGGACTTAGTTCGAATTGGGACTCCTCACTGAAGACAATTCTACTCCGGTCAATGAGATTCCAGGCCCGAATGAACAGCGAAGACGTGTCTGGCGACGCTCTGGACAGTGATGGGATACCAACTTGACTGCCGCCAGCCACACAGCCTACCTACCAGAAGTGGTGGTCTGGGTGGCATTTCATTTCACTTCATAGCAGAACCCCTTCGGTTGTCAACCGTGACACCCTTACGGCACAGCGGTGCGCCGACCACACTGTGTGCTCTGTTTTGTTCCCCTTCCTGGCATGCCACTCTGGGTTTACATTTCAGCAAGATAATGCCCGCCCTCATAGGGCGAGAGTTTCTACGGCCTGTCATCGCGCCTTCCGAACCGTACATTGGCCAGCAAGGTCGTCAGATGTCTCGTTAGCTGAGAACGTTCACAGCATCACACGCAGGGCCCTCCTACCAGCTCGGGATTTTGACGATCTAACGTGCCAGTGTGACAGAATTTGACACGATGTCCTTCAGGATGACATCTAGAAAGTCTGTCAATCAGTGGCAAGCCGAATAACTGCTTGCATAAGGGCCAGACGTAGACAACCGCATTACTGACTTCCTCAGTTCGTGAAACTCTTTCTCTGGATTATATTATCCAAATTTTCTGAAACAGTACTCATTTGTTTGTCTGTACTTGTACGACACATCTGCCGATTTCTGTCCTATTCCGATGACCACTTCGTGATGCGTCTTTTTCTGTCTTATACTATATATTTTGGATCATAATTAGCAACTTTTGGCTGGTAAGGAAGTACTTTTCCCGTCGATGCCATAAAGGAAAGTTTTCGCCAGTGAAAACCACTCGTCTCCAAAAGTGGAGGGTTGTGTCGCTATTAACAGGAGCAAAGGCTGGGCAAGCTTCTCTGTAGCAAGTAGACAATGTCTCTTTGAGAACAGTGTTTCTTGCTCTCAGTTCTGCTTTCCTTAGAAGACGAATGACTGTCCTGCTGATAACAGTGAAGCTTAAAACTTGCTGAATATGTCGTGCGTTGAAGAATGGAGGGCTAATCACTGAAAGAAAATATCCACCAGTCGTGAGCTGCTGCTCCAGAATGATGTCGCATATTCAGGTTACCACCCTCTTCCTTTCTTCTAATGCACCTGGCAACCGTCAACCTGCGAATGCACATGGTCACGGTCGTGTTTAGGGGATGAGGTGGGTGGTGCAAACTAGGCAACTGCCAAGGGTGGCAGGGTTAATGGGTGCTGCTTTACAATATTTTGGTAATCACTGAAGAAACGATTAAATGGGCCTCAGTATTGATCTCCAGCAAAAGGAAAAGAAAGTAAGCATTGAAGATATTTTCTCGACGTTTTTATAAAATGCTCAAAGAATTCAGGTAGACAATAAACGCACTCTCCAAGTGAAATTGTAGAAGACCAGGAGGAAACACACTAAAGATGAACACACTAAATTTTCACCATACGTAATTGGAAAATGGACCGCCCAGCATTGTCGAGGAACGTTTCACGGTGTTGATACTTTTCGTTCTTTCTTTTTTGTTTTTTTTTTTGTTTTTTAAAAATCTGAAAAATATGGAACTACATTGCTATGAACGGGATAAAACAAAATAAAGAGACTGATTCGTTAAAATAAAAACGTATGTTACAAGGAGTTACTACTGTTGTTAACAAACTTTGTACTCGAATTCTGCCTTTCCGTCGTGATGATAATGTTGATGATGATGATGTTGATGATGTTGATGATGTTGATGATGTTGATGATGTTGATGATGTTGATGATGATGATGATGAACGTGAAAGTGTTCAGAAGGGAAGCTTCTTAATGGGCGTGGAACGTATTGCTGAATTTGGATTATTTCTTGCCTGGCATCTGTCACAAAAGAAAGATTCTGGGAAGGAAAAAACGCCATACTTGACTTTCACTACATAAGAGGATTTAATAAGGATCATGGGGAAGAGTAGTTGAACAAATAGTGACAGTAATTTTTGCAGCTAAATATTACATTGTTATTGTTGACCCCAGTCTTCATATTGCGCACAATGATTAGTTAAGCTGTGGTGCTATATCAAATAACTATGGTTAGCAGTAGAACGTATTGCTGAATTGATAGCCGATTCACGACATGGTGGCGAGGAGCTGGCTGACGCGGTACTCCACTTTCTTGACAGATAAGGATTGGACATAAGGAACTGTTGGGATCAATGCACCAAACTTGTCAAGTACTGTTTGGGTATAATTAAAGTGCAGCTGCTCACAGACGTCCAGTGTGGGCTGTAGTTGTCATATGGCGGTGGAATTTGATAGATATTCCAATGCGTTAATGCGGAGCCGGTTTACAACGGAAAGGCATTAATTCCAGTTTTACCCATAGGTGCAAATCTGCAAGAAATACGAATAGAAGTGTAGTGGATTAGGAACGGAATGTGGGCAGACGAGGTCAAACAAGTGAGGAAGCCATAATGTGGATCTTATTATTAACTGCTGCTTACACAATTTGTTCAATATGAGCACTGGAGAGGACGAAGAGAGGCTACATCCATAATATAACTTGAACATCAGGTGCTCGCAGCAGTCCTGGTGGAATCTAAGCCATGTGTTCCTGTGTAATGGCCTCCTTATTATGTAGAAACCCTATTTTCAACTCGTAAGGGCGTTCTTTTGGATAAGCCCCAGAGCAGAAAGTCATACAGATTCAGATCAGGTGATCTTGCAGGCCATGTATCTGGAAAACCTGTGAAAATAACACGTTATTGCAATGTTGCATTAAGCAGATCTTTCACTGGGCGAGCGACATGAGGTTATTCCATCTTGCATGAAAACAGTGGTTTCCACATGGGTGCGCTCTTCCACAGCAGGAATGACATGCTCTGTCTACCAGCAGGTTTCGATAACGTGCAGACGCCATAGTACACCGGAGAGGCCCTCTTGGTGTACTCTCTTGAAAAGAAGAACTGGTCAAGAAACGACACCATCCAGTCACATACGACGAGTGCAGCGGCTCTACGTACACAACACACGTTTTAACATTGCCCCAAATTCAGCAGTTCTGTTTATTCATTGCTCCGTGTAAAGTAAAATGTGCTTCGTCATTCCACTGAATATTGTCTGGCCACATGTCATTTCAACTTCGATCTGTGCCAGAAACCCAAGAAAAAATTCAGAACGTTGGTGTGGATCGTGAGGTTTCAGATGATGCAACTTCTGAATCCTGTATGAGTGTTACTGTGGTTGCTGTCGTTGTGGTCTTCAGTTCAGAGACTGTTTTCATGCAGCTCTCCATGCTACTCTATCCTGTGCAAGCCTCATCATCTCCGAATAACTTCAACCTCCATCCTTCTGAGTCCGTTAAGCGTATTCATCTCTTGGTCTCCCTCTACGATTTTTTGCTCTACGCTTCCCTCCATTACTAAACTGGTGATACCTTGATGCCTCAGAACATGTCCTACCAACCAATCCCTTATTCTAGTCAAGGTGTGCCACAAATTTCTATTCTCCCTAATTCTATTTAATACCTCCTCATTAGTTATGTGATCTACCCATCTAATCTTCAGCATTCTTCTGTAGCATCACATTTCGAAAGGTTCTATTCTCTTCTTGTCTAAACTGTTTATCGTCCATGTTTCACTTGCATACATGGCTACACTCTATACAGATACTTTCAGAAACGACTTCCTGACACTTAAATCTATACCCGATGTTAACAAATGTCCCTTCTTCAGAAACGCTTTCCTTGCCAAAGCCAGTCTAAATTTTCATCCTCTCTACCTCGACCATCATCAGTTATTTTGCCCCCCAAATAGCAAAACTCATCTACTGCTTTGTCTCATTTCCTAATCTAATTCTCTCAGCATCACGTGATTTAATTATACTACATTCCAGTATCCTCTTTTTACTTCTGTTGAAGTTCATCTTATATCCTCTTTTTCAAGGCACTGTCCATTCCGTTCAGCTGCTCTTCCAAGTCCTTTGCTGTCCCTGACAGAATTACAATGTCGTTGGCAAATCTCAGAGTTTGTTTCTTCTCTATGGGTTTTAATTCTTACTTCAAATTTATCTTGTGTTTCCTTTACGCTTGCTGAATATACAGATTCAATAACATCGGTGATAGGTATAACCCTGTGTTGCTTCAGACTTTTCCGACGGACATGTTGTATATATAGTTCAGCTGAGACATCGGATGTCATAGTGAAAACTCCACAATATTTCGTCAGCGCAACTGACCGACTTCTTCAGGTGCGACGAGCACGCTTCTAAGGCAGGACCAGAGCTCCCTATTTATGCCAGTATTGGGCAGGAAGTGCGCAGGCGTGGAGGCGCCAAATTCGATGGCCAATAGCGACGATATCAACCGATAGCTGGAAGGACAGCAACGCCACCTACAGGATGAAGAACCAAAGACTTCGACGCACGCGCGGAGGCTGCCGCCGCTGCTCTGCGCTGCCATCGGCCGCCCCAGCGACCTCTGTCGGAAGCCGCAAGCAAAAATGCGCGTCCACGTAGGCGCCTTGATTATCCTCCTGTTGTCAACAGAAAAATTTATGTTGGTGGCGAATCGTCATTCGTCTTATGACCAATAGTACTCCTCTCTGTTCGAAGCGACTTCAATATGGCCAGTGCTGGATCCCAAGCTGTACTAAGCTGAAAGCCTGTGTTTCTGTTTACAAGATTCGTCGAGCTACGTATTTCCACTGCTTCCTTAATAACACTGTCCCAGTACGAACTCGTCGATGCGAGAATTTTTGTATGTTGATAATTCATAGAATGGCCTGTACTGAGACAATGCTCGGCCACTGCAGACTTTCCTGGTTGCTCCAGACGAATGTAGCGTCGGTGTTTACATCTATCTTCTACAGTGCGACAAGTTTGTCCGATGTACGGCATGCCGCATCTACAAGGAATCTCGTAAACACCGGGTCTTCTTAGGCCAAGGCTGTCCTTATATGAGCGCAAGAGAGCTCTGAGTTTTGCCGGCGGACGAAAGACACATTTAACGTTATGCCTCTTCAATAATATTCCTATTTTTGAAGAGAGACCGCCGATGTATGGCAAGATGACCATTCCTCTTTGTTCTTCGCCTTGTTCCACTTCCTCACGTTGGGTAGCCCGCTTCGGTTGTAAGGCACGGCGAATTTCCCGTTCGGAGTATCAATTTTGTTGGAAAGCGGTACGCAGATGAGGTAGCTCATTAGATAAGCTGTCAAAGTCTAATAAGGCTCGTGCTCTGTGGACCAACGTCCTCAGTACGCCACTTGGTTGCGAAGGATGGTGACAGCTGGTGGCCTGTAAGTATAAGTCCGTGTGCGTTGGTTTACGGTACACTGCGTGACCTAATGTGCCATCTTCTTTTCTCCGTACCAACACGTCCAGGAATGGAAGTTCGCCGTTTTTCTCCATCTCCATCGTGAACTTGATGCGGTATGAAGCGAGTTATGATGCTCAAGAAAAAAGTTCAACGATACAAAGCCGTGAGGCCAGATAACAAAGGTGTCGTCCACATATCGCCAAAAACACGCAGGTTTCAAATCCGACGTCTGGAGGGCTCTCTTCTCGAAGTCTTCCATGAAAAGATTAGCCACAATGGGTGACAGGGGTCTACCCATTGCGACGCTGTCAGTCTGTTCAAAGTATTGTCCATTAAATAAAAAGTAAGTCGAGGTGAGCACATGTTGGAATAAGTCTGAAAGTTCCCCATCCAGCTTCTCGCTAATGAGCAACAACGATTCCTGCAATGGTACTCGAGTAAAAAGTTGTTAACCGGTGCCACCTTCAGAATTTGAAAGAGAGTGTTCCAGTCAATATTGTCAAAAGCTTTCTCTAAGTCTACAAATGCTAGATACGTAGGTTTGCCTTTTCTTAATCTTTCTTCTAAGATACGTCGTAAGGTTAGTATTGCCTCACGCGTTTCAACATTTCTACAGAATCCAAACTGATGCACCCCGAGGTCGGCCTCTACCAGTTTTTCCATTCGTCTGTGAAGAATTCGTGTTAGTATTTTGCAACTGTGACTTATTAAACTGATAGATTGGTAATTTTCACACCTGTCAAAACCTGCTTTCTTTGTGATTGAAATTATTACATTCTTCTTGGAGTCTGAGGGTATTTCGCCTGTCTCTTACATCTTGCTCACTAAGTACGAGGGTTGGAACTTTAATAGTGGTGGTGTGGTGGGGTGTTGGGGCTTATGGGCGCTCAACATCGAGGTCATCAGTGCCCTGACACACATTAAAAGGAACGAATGTGGACAGACCTAAGAAAACTAAAGCACACACTCAACTATAATAGTGGCAAATAGTTATTTATAGTTCGTACAAAATAGATACGTGTTTCAAAGTTTAACTGACCTTGATAGTAGTCACCAGGATTGTGTATAACCCGTTGCCAGCGATGTGGAAGTCTTAGGATACTCTTAGCAGTGCCAGTTGTGTTGACAGTTCGAGCGGCGCTGTCTGTTGCTGAACGAATTTGTAGCAGTTCTGAAGCGAACGCCGTGAAGTGTTTCCTTCAATTTAGAAATCGAGTTGAACTCACAAGGGCTTAAATCAGGGGAGTGCAGTAGGTGGTATAGCACTTAGCAGCCCCATCAGTCAAACAAATCAGTGACATCTTGCACTGTACATGCTTGAGCATTGTCCTGCAGGCAGAAAGTGTCATCGCTTCTGTCTCTAAGCTGGTTGTAGGTTGTGTTCCAAATTGAACAGCATAGTGACAGAAGCGATGACACTTTCTGCCTGCAGGACAATGCTCAAGCATGTACAGTGCAAGATGTTACTGATTTGTTTGACTGATGGGGCTGCTAAGTGCTATACCACCTACTGCACTCCCCTAATTTAAGCCCTTGTGAGTTCAATTCGATTTCTAAATTGAAGGAAACACTTCATGGCATTCGCTTCAGAACTGCTACAAATTCGTCCAGCAATAGACCGCTCCGCTCTGTCAACACAACTGGCACTGCTAAGAGTATCCTACGATTTCCACATCGCAGGCAATGGGTTATACACAATGCTGGTGGCTACTTTGAAGGTCAGTAAAACTTAGATATATATTTAAATTTTCTACGAGCTGTAAATAAATAGTTGCCACTATTAAAGTTCCAACCCTTGTACATGAGTTTTTATCATGGCTGGTCCTCCCCAAGGGGCCTTGTTTCGATTTAGGTCTTTTAGTGCTCTGTCAAATTCTTCACCCAGTATCATATCTCTCATTTCATCTTCATCTACGTCCTCTTTTGTTTCCATAATACTGTCATCAAGTACACCGCCCCTTTGAAGACCCTCTATATACTCCTTCCTCGTTTATGTTCTCCCTTCTCTGCTTAGGATGGGTTTTCCATCTCAGGAATCATGATAATCATACAGGTGGTTCTCTTTCCTAAAAAGTCTCCTTAATTTTCCAGTTGGCAGTATCTATCTTACTCGTAGTGATGCATGCTTCTACATGCTTCTTACATTTGTCGTCTAGCCATCCTTGCTTAGCCATTTTGCACTTCCTGTCGATCTCACTTTTGAGACGTTTGTATTCCTTTTTGCCTGCTTCATTTACTGCATTTTTGTATTTTATCCTATCGTCAATTAAATTCAATATCTTTTGTTATCCAAGAATTTCTACTAGCCCTCGTCTTTTTACCTACTTAATCACCTGGTGCCTTCACTATTCCTTCTTTCAAAGCTACTCATTCTTCTTCCACTGTATTTCTTTTCCCTGTTCTTGTCAATCGCTCACTAATACTCTCTCTGAAACTCTATAACCTCTGTCTCGTTCAGTTTATGCTGGTTCCATCTCCGTAAATTCCTACCTTTTTGCAGTTTCTTCAATTTTAATCTACAGTTCAAAACCAATATATTGTGGTCATAGACCACATCTGCCCCTGGAATTGTCTTAAAATTTAAAATCTGGTTCCAGAATCACTGTCGTACCATTTTATAATCTATATGAAATCTTCCAGTGTCTCCAGGCCTCTTCCGTGTATACCACCCTCTTTCATGATTCTTGAACCAAGTGTTAGCTATGATCAAGTTATGCTTTGTGTAAAATTCTATCAGGCGGCTTCCCCTTTCATTCCTGACCCCCAATCCACATTCACCGACTGCTTTTCCTTCCTTTTCCTACTAACGAATTCCTTTCCCAAATGACCATTAAATTTTCGTCTCCCTTGGCAAGTTGAATAATTGCTTTTATCGCATTATACATTTCTTCAGGTTCTTAATCATATGCAGTGGTAGTTGGCATATAAACTTGTAATGCGGTAGGTGCGGGCTTCATGTTCATCTCTGCTACAATAATAGGTTCACTCTGCTCTTCGTAGTAGCTTATCCGCGTTCCTATTTTTTTTATTCATTATTAAACCTACTGCATTACCTCGATTTGATTTTGTATTTATAATCATGTATTCCTCCCCCCATGAACCATGGGCCTTGTCGTTGGTGGGGAGGCTTGCGTGCCTCAACGATACAGATAGCCGTACCGTAGGTGCAACCACAGCGGAGGGGTATCTGTTGAGAGGCCAGACAAACAAGTGGTTCCTGGAGAGGGGCAGCAGCCTTTTCAGTAGTTGCAGGGGCAACAGTCTGGATGATTGACTGATCTGGCCTTGTAACACTAACCAAAATGGCCTTGCTGTTCTGGTACTGCGAACGGCTGAAAGCTAGGGGAAGCGACAGCCGTAATTTTTCCCCAGGGCATGCAGCTTTACTGTATGATTAAATGATGGCATCCTCTTGGGTAAAATATTCCGGAGGTCAAATTGGCCACCATTCGGATCTCCGGGCCGGGACTACTGAGGAGGACGTCGTTATCAGGAGAAAGAAAACTGGTGTTCTACGGATCGGAGCGTGGAATGTCAGATCCCTTAATCGGTCAGGTAGGTAAGAAAATCTAAAACGGGAAATGAATTGGTTAATATTAGATATAATGGGAACTAATGAAGTATGGTGGCAGGGGGAACAAGACTTTTGGTAAGGTGAACACAGGGTTATAAATACAAAATCAAATAGGGGTAATGCAAGAGTAGGTTTAATAATAAATAAAAAAAATAGGCGTACGGGTAAGCTACTACAAACAGCATAGTGAAGGCATTATTATGGCCAAGATAGACACGAAGCCCACGCCTACTACAGTAGTAAAAGTTTATATGCCAACTAGCTCTGCAGATGATGAAGAAATTGATGAAATGTATGATGAGATAAAAGAAATTACTCAGGTAGTGAAAGGAGACGAAAATTTAATAGTCATGGGTGACTGGAATTCGAGAGTAGGAAAAGGGAGAGAAGGAAACATAGGTCAATATGGGTTGGGGGAGAGAAATGAAAGAGGAAGCCGCCTGGTAGAATTTTGTGCAGAGCATAACTCAATCATAGCTAACACTTGGTTCAAGAATCATGAAAGAAGGTGGTATACATGGAAGGACCCTGGAGTATAAGAAGAATGGGTAGCTCTGAGGGATGAAGTAGTGAAGGCAGCAGAGGATCAAGTAGGTAAAAAGACGAGGGCTAGTAGAAATCCTTGGCCAACGGAATAAATATTGAATTTAATTGATGAAAGGAGAAATTATAAAAACACAGTAAATGAAGCAGGCAAAAAGGAATACAAACGTCTCAAAAATGATATCAACAGGAAGTGCAAAATGGCTAAGCAGGGATGGCTAGAGGACAAATGTAAGGATGTAGAGGCTTGTCTCACTAGGGGTAAGATAGATAATGCCTACCGGAAAATAAGAGACCTTTGTAGAAAGGAGAACCACTTGCATGAATATCAAGAGCTTTGATGGAAACCCAGTTCTAAGCAAAGAAGGGAAAGCAGAAAGGTGGAAGGAGTATATAGAGGGTCTATACAAGGGCGATGTACTTGAGGACAATATCATGGAAATGGAAGAGGATGTAGATGAAGATGAAATGGGAGATATGATACAGCGTGAAGAGTTTGACAGAGCACTGAAAGACCTGAGTCGAAACAAGGCCACTGGAGTAGACAACATTCCATTAGAACTACTGACAGCCTTGGGAGAGCCAGTCCTGACAAAACTCTACCAACTGGTGAGCAAGATGTACGAGACAGGCGAAATACCATCAGACTTCAAGAAGAATATAATAATTCCAATCCCAAAGAAAGCAGGTGTTGACAGATGTGAAAATTACCGAACTATCAGTTTAATAAGCCACAGCTGCAAAATACTAACGCGAATTCTTTACAGACGAATGGAAAAACTGATAGAAGCCAACCTCGGGGAAGATCAATTTGGATTCTGTAGAAACGTTGGAACACGTGTTTGAATACTGACCCTACGACTTATCTTAGAAGAAAGATTAGGGAAAGACAAACCTACGTTTCTAGCTTTTGTAGACTTAGAGAAAGCTTTTGACAATGTTGATTGGAATACTCTTTCAAATTCTGAAGGTGGCAGGGGTAAAATACAGGGAGCGAAAGGCTATTTACAATTTGTACAGAAAGCAGATGGCAGTTATGAGTCGAGGGGTATGAAAGGGAAGCAGTGGTTGGGAAGGGAGTGAGACGGGGCTGTAGCCTTTCCCCGATGTTATTCAGTCTGTATATTGAGCAAGCAATAAAGGAGACGAAAGTTCGGAGTAGGTATTAAAATCCATGGAGAAGAAACAAAAACTTTGAGGTTCGCCGATGACATTGTAATTCTGTCAGAGACAGCAAAGGACTTGGAAGAGCAGTTGAATGGAATGGACAGTGTCTTGAAAGGAGGGTATAGGATGTACATCAACAAAGGCAAAACGAGGCTAATGGAATGTAGTCAAATTAATTCGGGTGATGCTGAGGGAATTAGATTAGGAAATGAGTAGCAAAGGAGTTTTGCTATTTGGGGAGCAAATTAACTGATGATGGTCGAAGTAGAGGGGATATAAAATGTAGACTGGCAATGGCAAGGAAAGAGTTTCTGAAGAGAAATTTGTTAACATCGAGTATAGATTTAAGTGTCAGGAAGTCGTTTCTGAAAGTATTCGTATGGAGTGTAGCCATGTATGGAAGTGAAACATGGACGATAAATAGTTTGGACAAGAAGAGAATAGAAGCTTTCGAAATGTGGTGCTACAGAAGAATGCTGAAGATTAGATGGGTAGATCACATAACTAATGAGGAAGTATTGAATAGGATTGGGGAGAAGAGAAGTTTGTGGAACAACTTGACTAGAAGAAGGGATCGGTTGGTAGGACATGTTTTGAGGCATCAAGGGATCACCAATTTAGTATTGGAGGGCAGCGGGGTGGGTAAAAATCGTAGAGGGAGACCAAGAGATGAATACACTAACCAGATTCAGAAGGATGTAGGTTGAAGTAGGTACTGGGAGGTGAAGAAGCTTGCACAGGATAGAGTAGCATGGAGAGCTGCATCAAACCAGTCTCAGGACTGAAGACAACAACAACAACCACCACGCTGTATTCACGTGACCAGAAGTCGTGTTCCTCCTGCCACTGAACTTCACTAATCCACAAGATATCTTTTCCAGTCGAAACCCGTTCTTAGTTAGAACCCGTTCTTATTAGTAAAAACTAGTTTTTACTGAGCCACTTCATCAAAACTTGTTTTGCCTAGTTAAAACCAGTTTTAACTGAAACTCCCTGGCAGATTAAAACTGTGCCGGACCGAGACTCGAACTCGGGACCATTGCCTTTCGCGGCCAAGTGCTCTACCAACTGAGCTACCCAAGCACGAATCACGCCCCGTCCTCACAGCTTTACTTCTGCCAGTACCTCGTCTCCTACCTTCCAAACTTTACAAAAGCTCTCCTGCATGATTTGCAGAAGAGCTTCGTAAAGTTTGGAAGGTAGGAGACGTGAGGACGGGGTGTGAGTCGTGCTTGGGTGACTCAATTGGTAGAGCACTTGCTGCGAAAGG